>NW_028297160.1:2403204-2692692 GCF_055798465.1 Pogonomyrmex barbatus
GGACTCTCTCGGCTCTCTTTCTCGACGTTGCCGAAGGTCCGCGCGGGTTCATGGCGGTGCATTGCACGCGGTCGCGAGCGCTGCATACGTACGTGCAGTGAATGGCATTGAGGGGGCCTCTATCTAATAGAGACTAGATTAGAGTGCGTTAGCCTCGCGGTCTCGCGGCGGCTATACGGTCTCTCTACTTCCCCTCCTCCCCTCCTCCTCCCCCTCTCCCTTCCCTTCCTTTTCCTCTCGTCGTTCCTCTCTCCCTCCTCTCTCCCTCCTCTTCCCCATCCGCGTCTCATATGCGCGTACACGCATCGCCGATACTGCTATATTTGTAACGGGGCGGGTGGATACGAGCGACGACTTTGTAACCAGCGCGCCTTCGCCTATCGTCGTCGCGATAATTGATGGATTTACTCTCTTTATCTGGACTTGATAACGGATAACTGACCGTGGCGATGCGCGCCTTTCTCATCTCGGTGGTTTCTCGCGCTTTGTCTCGTCGCTTTGTTATACACATCGTACATTCCGGCCTGATAAAAGTTCTATCGGAACTCGAGTCGAAAAAAATGCAACTGGAAACCACCGTCACGCGTTTGACTCGGAGGTGTTATCAGTCCGATGATAGATTCGCCGAAACGGCGGTCATTTCATTCCGAGACGAATTTCTCTTCTCTTCTCTTTTACCTACTTTAATCTCCGCGGTGAACAACTGTGAACAACTTTGTCTTTCTTCCGGCATGGCGACGTACAATAAAATTGGCGAGTGTGCAGTATGCGGCACACTGAAGTTACATTATTTCGCGGAAGATTAAGCTGCGCCCGCCAGACAGCTTGGCTTGTTCGCCAAATATTTCTCCGTTAAGCTAAGGCAAATGTTGTATCATGTAAATGTAAGGGGTCGGGACGCGGCGCGACGCGTGACAATGCCTGCAGTAATGCAGCGTAATAACGTGATAAATCTCGCCGCGCGCGAAAGTGCAGTACGTTTGCGTTTACTAAATATTTGGCAAATGCACACACCGTCTGAACTCCGGCTTAAGTAATAAGGAGCTAAAGGAGCGTTACATAGTCGGTACAAAACGTCGTAAACTACAGTTACGTGCGCCGCGATTTACGGTCGCGCGCATGCGAGCCGTGGTGTAACTATCTTGCGGTCTGTCGTGCCGCAATTTGCACTTTCAACGTCGAGTTATAACTAAATGGCAAAAACCGTAGGCGGCAGCGGAGAATCAAGCCCCGGTGATTTAACGGTATCGCTAATATTCCTGCCTCGCCTCTGCGATAATACGCGTCATCCCGCCGGCATCGCCGCGAGTATTTCATTTAGCATTATCGCGAATCCACTACTGGTTACCTCGCGCGCTCAGCGACTTCGTAACTTATCGTTCTCGCCATAATTCGCAACGTACAGAGGCTTATCTGAATTTCATAATTTATTACCAGGACATTGTTTCGCGTTACATATGTAGCGGAGCTTCGATCGCTCTTGGGCGCTCTTCCATACGTCGATATCTCAACGAAACGAGGATAAACGGCGTCATCCTATTTTAATCAGAAAGAACATTGTTTGTGCGCGAGCGTGTCTGAAAGCCGGTTATATCGCGTCAATTAATTTTTCTCGGGGTGACGCGAAATAAATATCGAAAATCCCGCGATAGCGGGCATTACGGCCGCGTCATTATCATATCATTTTCAGAACACTG
Organism: Pogonomyrmex barbatus; assembly: GCF_055798465.1. Lineage (NCBI taxonomy): Eukaryota > Metazoa > Arthropoda > Insecta > Hymenoptera > Formicidae > Pogonomyrmex > Pogonomyrmex barbatus. The sequence continues at coordinate 2,404,902 of NW_028297160.1, forward strand.
TGATACATTCGTTCGGATCATTTATTACCTAGGACGTAAATAGCGATTATGAATATTGACTCCGCGTGCAGCCGTCGTGCAGCGATCTGTTCGTTTTGTCGAAACTACTTTTTCACGGATCTCGAAGGACGCGAACCGGTTTCAAAGTTAATTTGGCGCTATACCTAATTATTAGAAATGTAATTATCATGTGTCCGCGCGTATCATACAATATCATAAATTTATCTTAGCTATATTGAGGACATATAATTATGAGCGTCGGCAGGATACACTTAAATATTGTATAATTATTAGTCACGGATGCGCTAGATTTTCAGAAATCGCGCGTCTCGACTTGCCAATCATCAACGAGGATTCTCGTTTTTCAAATTTATATACGCTACGGCTCTGGATAACGATAAATCATTTTTTTCGCGCCATATATTCCACGTCCTCCATGATCGGAAGATATTATTTTCATCAGCTTCACCTGAGTGGGACAAGGACATGATGTTGCGAACGCATGGGAACGTGATTTGTCGAGGGCGTTTATTTTGCCGGCCAATAAAAGGAACGGTTGGTTGTCGCCACGACTAATTATTGCGGATTAACGTATCCGCTATGCAGAAGAAACGCAACGATGGAATTGCTTCGACAAGCATGTTTGATTTTTTGTCGTTATTTTATACAACACATATACATACTATAAATAGAATGTATTCTTGTTCTACAAGACAATATCCGGATTGACATCTTGTATAAAAAGAACATAGAAAGATATTAAAAAAAATTAATCAGCGATATCTTCTTAAGGATGTATCTCTTTTTATATTTATAATTTATATTTATAATTTTTTATATTTATTATGAAAATATAAAAAATTTACAAATTACATTAAAAAATAATACAAAGTTTAGAACCTAAATAAAAAAATTTTTAAATAAATAAATAGAAATGTACATACTCTAATAGAAATATGCTTAAGAAATAATGACAAAAATTTTCTTTATATAAGTATTTTAAGTATTCAAAATTATTCGTAAGGTTTCATTGCAATGCAGAAATTAATTGTTCTGTCAATATAAATTAATTTTTTAATTACATTTCTATTAAAACATTTCTACTTTATATTTAAATAATATTTGATTCAAGTTTTAAACCGTCGTTAAATTTTTTTGTATTACTTTTAAATGCGATTTAGAATAATTTATAATTTTTCATCATTTTGTCATTGTAAATAAAAATAGATGTAATATATTCTTAAACATGCTATAAATTAATTACTTCTATACTTACTTATTTTGTTAATTTTTGTGTCATGTTTTTTTCATTCAATATTTTATTATTTATAATAATATTGCAAACATTTTATTTTTAAAATACCGGCGGCAACTTGAATCGGTGCTTTTTTCCTACATGACTTTTCCATATCTTGTTCGGCATTTAAATGAAGGGAAGAGGTTTTACCAGACGCACTTTCCCATCCGCCGTGGAAATTGCGTGGCGAGAATAACTAGGAATTCTTTAGTCGCCTTGAGGAGAATGTGCAATGACCTTGCGGGCGCGATATTCATTGGAGGAAGTCGCGAATAATCGTGCGGAATTTCAATCGCAAGGTAGGCGTTAAGCGTAGGGCTAGACAGTACATTGAACCTGCCTGCCGTCTGTCGATAATCGTGTCCGTTTCGTTTAAACGACGCTCGATGAAAGCCGATGCGACGAAAGGTTTCCACCGCGGAAAATACCGCCCAGCGTCATCTGCTCGGTCACGTGTCTGCGATCCTAGAATCATTGAGGAATTTCCTTCGTGGAATTCTGTTTTACTCGTGCGTACGTGCGCGGCAAACTCTCAAGATTATCGATGTTTTACGAGGAGCTAAATGGATTATTCACGATCTTTTTACGAGCGTTTAAGGCGTTTATGACTAATCAAAATAAAGATTTTGAAAAAGATTATTGATGTTGCAAAGAGTTAATTAGAGTAGTGCAAGAGAGAGAGAGAGAGAGAGAGAGAGAGAGAGAGAACTCGTATGTTGCATTTAATTATTTTTCACTTCTCTTTAAAAATAGTTTCTTTCCTTTTTCGTAGCAATTTCTGTTTTATAACAAAATTGAATCATCACGTAAAATCTTTTCAGATTCGAGCAATCGTACCTTTCACAATGTTGTTTTGACTAGTAGATTTGTCTAGCATGAATGCTATTGCGCATATGTATGAAATTCTGATAAATGTTTAAAGTGAAAAAAGATGACGAGAGAGAACTCGATATCGAAGTTTTTTATAAAAATCACAATTTGCGAATAGAAAGTAATAAAACTAATGCAAATTTGTTGAACCTGTCGAAACCAGCCAACCCTCGCGATGCATCTTATGGGAGAAGTGAAGAGGGGTAAACTCGACACGTTACTTTCCCTGTGGGGGTGGAAACACGCCCCGTAATCAGGAACCGATCACTCGAGGAAATTGCCAACTGTATTTGGGCACCTGAACGTGAATCTCGTTAGCCCACATTCGCCCGTTTCGTTTCCTAAGGGGCGCGACCCTCCTAGAAAATTCCGTTTCAAGTGGACGACAAAATGGTTCCCTCACCGATTTCTTTCATCGGACAAAGAGAACTTGCTTTCGGTTTCCCATCGTTTTCCCCCCTTTTTTTTTTCAAAAAAAGTTACAATTATCGTACTGTTCAACTGTAGCGTCAAGTTAGGTTCCAATTTATTGCGATTAACTGAATTTTATGATAATTTCTAGAACAAACAAAACTGTTAACTAAAAGCGTTTTGAAAATTAAAAACATATTTTTTTTATCACTGATATATATTATTTAAGATTTATACACTTCAAATCTCTATATTTTTCAAAATAATACAATATTTCCCATATATTAATAACATTTGTCATTGGCGAATGAATCATAAAATGAAGATATTGTGTATTGATAGTGTGTACACTTTTAAGGTAATTCGAGAAAGGGTTTTTGGGAATGCGACAGATATAATGGCCGCGAAATAATTTTTATCTATCAAAGTTACATTCTTGCGAAATCAGGCACGAAATAGCAAACGCATTCCGTCGCGCCATTTTGGCGACGAAAGTGCGAAAAAGGGCGGCGTAACTCCTCACGCGCGTTAATGGAAGCACGAAGTTGCCCGGAGGATCTCCCCGCACGCTCCGCTCGGCGTGTCGTTCTTACTTATTCACGCGATAAGAATTTTTGACAGACGAGGGGTTCCGCGCGCGGCAGCTCTCGCGCACCCCGAAGCGGCCTTTCGCACGCGCACGTGATGGAGCGAGCAAACGAATCCCACCGGAAATAAACACGCCGCGGGCAGTAACGCGTTTACATCGGAAAGGTGGCGCGAAGCGGCAATTTGTTCATTTTAAATTATAAATGACACGCTACAATTTAAATTTACTGCCGCACGCCGAGAGTATAAATCGAAAAGGGAGGACGCGCGAGAGCCGGGAAACATTGTTGATCATTTTATTCGTCGGGAGAGATTTCTTATTTCCATTTATCAATATTTATTATTCATGCGCAATCACATTGAGATGCGCGCGCTTGTAATGTTATTGTGAAACGTGTAAATTTTTTACGTGATTTATGTATTATCGTGGCGCGAGGCATTCTATCGGCCATATTTTATCCTCTATGGCGGATTTTATCGGCACTTGTTTCGGCAACCGGTATTCGGGCGGCGTAGCGAAAGCGAATTAAGCGTGCCACCCCTAAATCGTGGAAGTGATTTCGTCCCTGTGTCGTTCGGCTCTTTAAGGGTGCCGTTAATCACACCACCCGCTAAAGGTTTGATGAAAATCTTATCTTAAACGAGTAATTAGGCAGTCTCGTGGGGTCCCAAGCGAGAGAGGGTCGAAATCACGTTTCCACGCCTTCTTTACATTATCGGGATGCACGCGATGGCGCACGGACCGTGTCGTTATTTATAATTTTCCTCCTAATTTCGCGCGACGCGTGCAACGCCAAGTGTCGGCGCAATTAGTTCTAACATCAAACGCAGGCTGAGATTACAGGCACGACAAAGTAGATATTTCGCGTATATATTTACGCGCTTATATGTGCTTAGACTTTGTAAACGGAGCGGATCGAGTCATTTCGCAAAAGCATTCTTTATTCTCATGATAAGATATTTCATACTTGGAAATTGTTGGTTCGTTACAATAGACTTATTATTATATGCATCTTATGTGCCGGATATCTGGCAACTCTATCGATAATCCAGTTATCCGATCGGATTACGAAAAAGTCGTTTTCCATAATTCAGTAGATAATAATTATATATGAAATTTGAATTTTTGAAATGTAATGAGCATTAAAATTAATAACTTATATGCTAGATATACTGATAAAATATGTAATTAAGTTGTGATTAAGATGTTCGATGAAATATAGATCCTCAAAATATTTCATCAGATATTAATGTTTGACTAATCTAATTTAAATATTTTTATTAATGTTTGATTTAAATTAAAGTTTGATTATTAATTCACACATACGCACACACACGCACACACGCACACATACACACACACACACACACACATACATATATGTACGACATAGTACATGTATTTCATTTTTTCAATTTTTTTTTGTGTAATTGCTGGATAATATCCAATTATCTCTGATATTGTTGCTTGATTGTTGTGCAATCATCTGAAAAAAACTTGAAAAAGTCGAAGATGTAAAGTATATTAACAAATTGTCAAGATTAAAATTTCTCTATCAACGCTAATCAACATTTCTGACAAATATGCAAGGATCGAAGATAATAATTGTTGTTAGAAAATTATCACGGTTATTGTGAAACTTGATGCGTAATCAGAAATTAACTTCATCATCGCTCTAAGTACGGTAGTACAAAATCTACTTTTGGTAAATTGTCTTTGTGGGAAGCAAAAGTAATCAAGGCGTATTAGCTAAATCGGTTTCGTGGTGGTAACTCGGCGAATCGCTAGCAACGCGTCCGTCCGAAATGATTAACTTCGCATTCGAGTAGCCGACCGGCAATTAGGACGATTGCTTCGCAGTCTGCGCTTGCTGTGTGAGACCCGGACCACAATTTTCTCGAAAGCCCTTTACCCGAGAGGACGGGTTCCTGCTTCAGGGCCGGCGTGAACATTCGTGTTACCAGCAAACGGTAGATAAAATAATGACGAGTAAGCAATGTTTTTTCTTCAGGCGCGCATGCGCGTGAAAGAAGCATTCGAACATTCGTACGACGTGTGTAAACTTTTTTTACGTTTTATATGAATAATTTAGATAAATGAAGAACGTATTGGATATTCCAGTGAATGGGTTTTTGAGTTCGCAGGTGCTCGCTTTGAGCGGAATCTCAAGCCGCTCCTGCCTGGATTCACTTTGAGAGACACTTAAGTTGTGCCTTCTATTTTCTCTCCCAGCCGGCTGGCACATTAGGCTTACGAAGAGGAGTTTGGAAGACTTGGAAAATGATACTCGTCTTTCTCGCGGTAGTTTTTGGTCGAACACGCATCAACGTGATGGTGATGGTGCTTGGATTTTTTCCAAGAATAAAGCTAATTGAAATCGCGCGCTTTATGACCATTGAATTAATGAGATTTAAACTGTACATATCTTTTTTTTTTTATTTTAACACTTTACAGTTGCTTTTTTATTTCCATTACAGGCTATATGGAAGCTAATATATGCTTCGCGAGTTAATTTTTTTCAAATTAACTTTGGTACATAATCGGTTTTTTTATATATTATTAAATCTCTTTTTATTACGTTATATCTTATGTTAATAAAATTAAACCATTAAACGGATTCAGAAAGCATTAAACAGAAAGAAAGCTTAGTGAGAGAAAAAAATGGTGAAAAAAACTAACTGGTGACCAACAATCAGAAAACAGAATGCCTTATTATGTTCGCATGAGTTCACTTGTAGTTTGCAATCTTGTTAACGCAAGAACAATCTTGCATAGCTAAGTCGTCTAACTGCATCAGTCAGCTGTAATTGAAATACGGCAGCGAACTTTATTAGTCGCAAAGCATGCGCAGAAATAAATTTGTTGTTTTCCTGCTTGCATAACTGTATCTAATGACGTAATATTACTCTCTCACAGTCAGCGATTCGGTGACATCCGATTTACCTTGCAAACGTACTTAATTATAATTAGAAACTCTTTTATCGAAAGTCAGCCTTGCCTTGTATCGGCTTTAATGAACAAAGGGAAGCCGCGTCGCTGCTGTCATATCTATCAAGACGATGATGAGGCTCCAAAATCTTAAGGAGGAACAAAGGATGGGACGGGAAACAAAGTACCCCCCGAGGACGATGGAAACGGTCGATGACAAGCGCCTCCTGCCGCGAGGAGCGTTCGCATAACTACGCCCAAGCAGCGAGATAAATTTCAAGAGGGGCGCCCACTCGCCCCTCCTCCCCTCTCCCCCCCCCCCGGGGAGAGCCACCCTTCCGTGAGACGCGCGGCGGCGGTGGAACAACCCCCGTGTCTCTCCGTAGCGTCCCGTGGATTCGACCTTTAGCGCTGTCGGACAGACGTACGGCGTACATGGCAAGGACCTAGCCTTCCAACCTCCTCGGCGACGCACGGCTGATTTATGCGGACTGGAGGAGCCATATCTCTCTTCTACATTGCGGTGGATTCTCTACAGCAGCGCGGATACAGCGTGTGCCAAAGATCCACTCGCGGTCGTAGATTAACTTTACGGAGTAACTCCTTCCTTGCAACTCAATGAACCCAAGCGTGATAATAAATGTCATTATCATTTAATAAATGTCTGCTACATCTTTGCCAGACGAGATTTACCGAGAGATAGCGTGGAGTAATAAAATCGCGCTCGCTCTGCGCTCGCGACTTGCACTTGTTATAAAGTATTAACTCGCGGAAATGAATGAAAATGGTTTAGCGGGTCCGAGACGGATCTATCCAATCGATAAATGCGCTGTGAATTTTACAGTGAATTCCAAATCGATCGGAGTTAAATTCAGCTGCGTACGGAAATCGTGCTTTTCGCGCCGAGTCGAAAGGTACAAATCGTTTCACGTAACTGCAGCAATTCTGATGCTCGCGCTGTTGTAGGCGTCGTCGTCGATTCATTTTGAGATGACCTGTGCGTGTGCGCATGTGTGTATGTGTGTACATGCGTGCGTGCGTGCGTGCGTGCGTGCGTGCCGAGAGCACGTATAGTGAAGCGGAACGGGTATAGTGGGACGACGTGATATATAGTCGTGTCTGGTACCGCTGAATGTCGTTGCAATCTCCTTTAGTGGAAGGGACAGAGATTTTTATGGATAGTCACGGTTGGGGTGGTTCGCCTTGGGCGAGAATCCGTCGTATGAATTTACGTTGATCGTTGTTTTAGTACGTCTCCCCCGCAGGAGAGAAGTCGCCCTTGGCGGGGAGATAGAAAGAGAGCAGCTAGCTTTAATCGCTCGCTTCCTCGCGCGAGCGTGTATATCAATCGCGGTATGTAATCGGGTAATCGGAGATAGAAACGACAGGATATTTATAGCGCACGTTTCTCCTCCGATGTATGCGCTTCTGTACTAATTTATTAGCGATAGGACCGCGGTCATTCGCCAATCGGGTATTCTGCACGCGAAGATAGAATCGAGCTTCAGAAAAATCTTTTTTCTCTGTCTTATAAATTTGAATCGTCTTATGTGTTAAAGAAAGAGAGAAAAGTCGCAAGTGCCCTTGAATGTGCTTACGTTTCTCGGTTTTTCATTTTGCGTGTCTTGTAAAAAACTAAGACAGACAGAGACGTTATTTATTTATCCAGATTAATTTTGATTTTACAATTAAAACGCGGGACGAGACAGAAGAAGCGCTTTGAATACCGCCCCGTCTTTGTTCTCAAACGGAACTCGAGATCGTCTTTCCCTCGCTTTTGCAGATCAGTAAGTCGTTAAACAGGCTCTTCTCTCTGTGGAATATTAAATTCAAAATAATAACATTCATTTTACTCTAAAATTTTGATTATTCTCTGCTTCGTTAATAAGTATTTTCTCAATGTTTATTCGAGCAAAATATTTCATTAAAGTGTCTTATACTTTTATTAATCAGCTTGGAAACTGAAACATATTTCATACATCATATTTTTACTTAATTTATTATACTAATTATCTTACATTGTTTTAATTAAATTTTTAATTTTGTAAATATTTTGATACTTTATCAAGAAGAATTACTTGTGATAAAATTTGTGCATTGTTGTGTTTAAATTATTTGTAATGTAAAAAATTCAAAGGATTCATACATAAATTGCAAATAAGCAAGCGTTAATTGTAATCCGTAATTCATATCTGATAATTAATGATATCGAAATGACTCTTGCTTTGAAACCTTATGTCTCCTTGATGTTGATACGTTTTAAATGTCTATCGATTATCGCAGATAGAAAGCGACAAAATGTGCGTTTACAATGAACAGGACTCTAGATTTGACTCTTTCATGCTGATCCGCGAGCTCCGTCAGCTCGCAAATAAACTGAACGAGAGTCAACACACGTGAAGAAAAGGGGCTTTTCATCTGGTCTCCGTCTCCCATTTTAATTCCGCCTATAATCCGTGAGGGGAGCGAGCCTACCCTGCCTATCGGCAGTTATCCTTTGCGAATCGCGAAGGGTTTTTTCGACAGGCGACTCGCGAGCACGCGCTTATTGATTCTCTCCTGCGATATGCACGGAAACCTTTCACGCATGAGCACGAATACGTGCGTGTACACGTGCGTGTATGTACCATTCTTATCGGCTCTGAAACAAAAGGGCGGCTGAAAGCTGCTACCTCCCTTTTTAACTTATCGACGATAGTATCATAACAGAACTCATGACAGGATGACTCTCATTGACAGGAGCTATTGAAATCCAATCGAGCTACTTCATTGCAGGAAAAAATACAATTTTCAAATATCTTTTTATATTATTTTTATTTTTTACGAAATATTAATTTCTGTAAATTTTGTCATTTTGAAACGCGAATTTGAAATCGCTTCTTTCTTGTTTATTTATTTGGTTTATAAAAGTCTTATTATTTTAGAATCTTTACGTGGATATTTGCCTACCATTTCTGGCTGCGATTATTGGGACTATAAAAAATGCTCGCTTCAGATTTCGATCAAAATTGTAGTTATTCCATTGTTAAAGCGGATTTGGCAAGCACGCGATGCATCATCAACTGTGCATCGTCTACTGGCATTATAACTATACCTGTGTGTTAGCGCGTGAATTCACCATGGCATGGTAAATAATTAATGCGTCAGGGGTGAATACGTGACGTGGCTGCATTACAAATCTGATAACGACACGAGTGGCAACAAGATGGAATGTTAATACAAAAAACATTGCATTTTCTTGTCCATCCGCGTTGTACTTTTTTTCACGTTTTTGCAAATTATTCAACGTCGCTCTTCGTCATCATGCGTTCATCATAAAATCATGTGCACTTTTGAAATATTTTTTAATTCACAAGTCATTTTTTTTTTCTTTGATCGCTAAAATCGATTGGAAATATATATATATAAATGATATCTATAACAATATTATAAAATATATTTACTATAATTCTGTAATAATTTTTTATGAAAATTTATGAATATTTTATTAACACACATATATTCTTTTAAATATATTTTATATATATAATTATTTTTCATGTTTTCCTTCAAAGTGCATAACTAATTCTATTTTGAGCGCTGAAAAAGCGAAACGATTTAATTAAAAAGGTTCAACTTCGCATTAAAATTTATGGGCCTTGATTTTACTGTTACCCTTTTAGAGTTGGCAATGTCATTTCTCTCGCAATGAATGTATTGTCACATCCGCGGCATCTGTAATATTTGAACATCCTGAATATCCCCACAATCCAACGACGGTTATCCAAGAAGAAAGGCAATTTCTCTCGCGCGTAGGGTTTCGATAAAATTCTAGGAGCGCCACGAGGCGTGTGTCGTATCAATTGTCAATAATATTAGGGACCGCAATTTCACTCAGGAAGTTCCGTCGGGCGTTGTTCGGCCCGATATCTGTCCGGTTCCCCTTCTGTTTTCTCCGTGATGGCGACCTTCCCTTACTTCAAAGGGGAAAACGGAGTCAGCCGAAGAAAGGAAAAGCAAGGAGACCGGCGGTGTATCTGGATAGCGCCATCGATTATCTTCACGCGAGAAGGAGCACGAGTTTGAAGAGAAGAAGAGGGTCTCTCTTTGTTCGGACCTCCTTTCCTGAATGCCAGTGGGTCACTTGCATTTGACAAAGACGCCGCTACGATTCCCCTGGGGAGAGTGCGGAGAAGACGAGAGGGAAAGGTTACGCGGAGACTAGGAAGTTTCGAAGAAAAGTCATATTACCGGTATTACTCCAATAGCGAGGAGCTCGCCTGGTCCGTCACATCGGACAGACGAACGTATCGGAAATAACTGTACATCGACGAATCTGCGAATTTCCGGCATTGGGGTGAATCCAGTTGCGGCGTCCCACGCGATCGAGTCTCGTGATGTAATTGAGCGCCGCGAATAGAAGCTGGGGAGAGGGGGGGGAGGGTTAGAATTCGGTTAGTAGCAAAACACAGATCATCAGATCGATAACGGGTAGCACGAAGGAAGAAAAAGCTATTATTATCGCAAGACTTCTGGAAACGAAGCCTTGGAGACGCCATTGATTATTTTCACGCTAGAAGGAGCACCCTGACGAGGATCTCTTTGTTCGGACCGTCTTTCCGGGAATGGCAGTGGGTCACTTGCATGGAAAACGACACGGAGAATATCCCTCGTTGGGGAAACGAAGAACGGAACGGGAAACTTTTAGCGAAAAATTGTTATCGCTCCGAACTCTGTCGTACCCTTCTACATTGAAGAGGATGCGCGAGAAAATCCTTCACGAATCCTTTGTTCTGGCTATAATACATGGACAGTCCTAAGTAATCCCCTTGTCTCTGATCTCCGACTTTCTATTTAACTTTCTTTTCCGAACCTTCGGATCAGTTTTTGGTTATCTGAAATTGAAACTTACGATACTGTTAATGTTGCATTCCAATATCATATTGTAGACTTTTAAGCATTTTTAATAACTTATAAATTAATATCTAGATTATAAAATGTATTCAGGCTCTAATTTATTTTATTTTTATTTCTTATACATTTTATTTTTATTAATTATTGATTATAATTAATATTTATATATATAAAATATTTATATAATTTTAATTTCTACTAAATGAAAATATTAACCATCTGAATATACAACTTAAATATATCTTGTCAGGAATTAAAAGATTTGTTGAAACAATTTAGGAAACGTAGAAATTGTGATTGAAATATTTCTCTTCTTGCCACTTTACTTCGTTGTTCGTAAATACGTTTTACCATTATAGACCATTTAACTGTTCGAACTCAGCTCGATGCTTTTAAAGAAAGTAGGAGAGCTCGTCTTGCAGACCTCGTATTCACGTTAACTGGAAATGCAACGAGCACACCCACTCCTCGAACGAATTTTACGACGTTGTTGGGTTCCGCGAGTCAATTGTTTGTGTTGACCGGATGAAACTTTCTTCGAAAACAAGAAGAAATGTGGCACTTTGCTTAAAATATTAAAACTACTAATCTGAGAAAACTTTCATCTTTTAAGAAAATAAATATCTTAACAAGAAAAGCATTTTGATGCTAATTAACAAGTAGTTGCAACAAGATTGAGTTATTTCATCATTCATTTCATGTAATTATCGACTTCGATATGAATTATCTCAATAATTTGATTTCATAAATATTTAATTGACTTTTTTTCCCTTTCGAGACACTCTTGTGTGATATATGTAGCATCAATATTATTTTTTTAAATAATTTGAATGAGTTTTTTTTTTATTATAATTAAACTTAGTATACAATAAGGTAAGGTATTAATTTTAAAATTGCATTTCACACACAATGCCTCCCGCGTACATCTCACATCTTTCGTAAGTAATTACTTTTCTTTCTTTAGGATGGTAGCGGAAGTAGGCGAAGTTCGATCGTAACGAATTTTACGCTCGCCTATATACTGCTTTTTATCGTCTCGCGTCCTATAGCCGAGTCCGCGTTGATGTTAAGGCTCTAAATAAGGGCGTCCTTAGGAACCCTAAAAAATCCCCAGTGGTACCTTTTTTCTGCATCCCCTATGCCTTCTCCCCCTTTTCCCTATTTTGCTCCCTCTGCCTCTAAGAAAATTGTCTCCTCGGCACAATGTACATAAAATGAAGTCAAGCGGTTTTAGCACCGAATACGTTTCCTTCTTTTCCTTTCTTTACCCCTAAGTACAGTGTGATAAAGTTAAATTCACGATCCTCCACATCGATAGAAATTATTTAAGACTTTTAATTTGATATACGAGATAGTGAAGAAAGTAGAGTATCTTCCGTTAAAACTTAGATAATAATATCTGGTAATTTTACTTGGACACTTTTAGATTATAGTCAATAAACATCCATTACGATTACTCATTTTCTCAGTTTATCCTTCATTTTTAAAAGAAAAAGTTAAATTTATAAACTGCGAGATATAAGATACTTTATATGAAATGCTGCAACTTCAAATTTTTTTTCAATTTGCTTTCAGCCGAGTAATTTTCTCTCGAGGATCTTATTATATTGCATTTGATAGGAGGCTGGACCAAGTAATAAGGAAAAAGATATGATCTCGCTGCCTTGCTAACATCAGTTCTTTATTATTTTGCACCGATGAACGTGCGGTGGCGCCAAGGTAGATTTTTCCATTTATTTGTATCGTCCCGCATTATTGAATTCCGATAATCTGCGACGCCGTCGATGTAAGTCCTTTTACTGTATACCACGATTTACGATACACCATCTCTGTCGTTTTCCGATACTCTTTCCTCTCTTCGATTTTTAGGCAAGCTTATTGAAAAATTAGCGCCTTTCGCTGCTATTGTCAGAATTATCATTAATCCTTTTATGTATTAAATATTTTTTAACTTTGAATGCTGAAAACATTTTAAAAATTACGACCTACAGACAAAGAGAGGAGTTAATGTGTTTAATTATTAAAGTAACTAAGATTAAACATATTTGGGAATCGAAAAATGGGATGCATTAATAAAATGCATGCATAGTCAGTCTTCGTTAAATAAAATATTGTATCAATTTCATATATAATACATTATCCAGGGTAATGTATTCGTATAGAAAGGAAACTTATCTCAAGGGTAATTCTTGTATTTCGCGTAAGGTATTTCACGCTCGCTCTAGCAGCAGACTTACGAGTCGCAATAAAATTGCAGGAAGTACATTGTGTCGTATCGGCGTTGCGCAATCCCAGGCCCTTTAATCGAAGTCATAAAAACTTGGAGTCATTTCTCTTCGATCGTAGATCATACATCGCACGACAATACGAACGACTCGTACATTCGCAACGTACCAATTCAATTTATTTGCTCGACATTGGGGTTGAGTCCTCATGACGAGGCGGACGGACAGATAAATGGATGTACGTGGCCTGTATGAGGGCCTCTCTCAAGTATCTAAGAATGCGTCAAGGACTCTTGCTTTCTCTACTCTCGAATCCACGAATACGTTGGTCGAACGAGCCGCGGTATTTTTCTCCTTTCTCCTTTCTCGTCTTTTTATTCCCTCATTCGCGCATTTTCTTTCTTTGCTTCTCGTACACATGACCCTCGGGCGGTCACTCCAAGTACTCGAGAGAACCTCTCCCCAGTCTGAAAATATTCTTTCATCTTCGAGGAATCTTACGGATAAACGAGACGTCACGTATCGACGAGAACAAAGAGAAATTTCTGAGCCTTCGAAATAAATAGAGATATAAAGAATTTATTTTAATCTAACAATCACGAGAGAGAGGAGCGAGAGGGGGGGAGGGGAGTAAAAATTAGAGACATCTTTCAGTGATAGATTTAGTTATCGGTATTACATTTATTTGAAATAATCATTTTTTTTTTTTAATCAATTCAACGAAAATTTTAATCAATTTAATCAACGAAAATGATCTAATAATTTAATTGTAATACAAAGGTGTACATGCTTTTACCTTCTCTGTTTTAAAAATATTTTTTCTTTTGCCTATTCTATTTTTTTTCTTCATAATAACAAAACAGAAGTGGATTGATTATTTATTACGATTACAGATGTCGTCTAACATTTTTTTTTTTTTTTTTTTTCCGTTAGTAGTGAAATCACTTCTTTCCGTGACTATTTTTTTCGACATAACGTCAATTGTCTCTTTTACTGCAGTTTCGCTGTGATTTACGCTTCACGCTCTTCGATTATTTTTAAAATTCTCTCACAATAATACAATCAGCTTTTTAATTTTTATTTTTCAAGAAAATCCGCTTCTGCAGATTTTTTTCAAGACGCTATTAAAATTCACCGACGGATCTCTTGAAAGTATCTTGTTCTCTGCTTTCTATTGCTCTTTCTCCTTTGCCGTTCAAAAGAACTTTCAACGTGCGTTCTCCAAAACTTTCTGTCCGCGTTTTCGTCTTATGGCTACGTTCTATACTTCTCTTCGTTCTTTAGTGCCTTGATCCAGGCGAGACGCATTTCGCTACTGCATCCTTTTCCCATCCTCGTCGCGAAAATCTTTACGACGTTTCGCAGCGACCGCCTTCGCAGTTTATCCACTATCGAGACCCGCGCGACGTTGCATCCTTCGGATCTTCCACCCTCGCTGTCGCCTTCGGCCTTTTTACGCGATGGTGGTGTCACAAGGCCCGCATACTTTTCTTCATTCCCGAGGGCTACGGCGAATGTTCCACGGAACTGGTTTAACGACCAGGGCGGGCATGAATAAGGCGATTTTTGTTGATGTCGTCGACGTTATTACTTGGCGCGCGTATAAAGCTACCGGATGGGAAATTCTGCATTCAAATTATCACCACTCCGCTAAGCAGACGGGAAACGAGATCGAACGAAGGGATAAGACGTCGTTATCGGCTAGCGTTTCCGTTCCAACTAGCCTCGAGTCTTCTGCTCGACATGATACACACCGACAATATTTCTCGGATCGCCGAGTTTAAACTCGTAATTAGTTTAAAGGAAATATTTATTTATTTCTATTTATTAATTTATTTTGTTTTTTCTTTTCTTTGGTTTTTGTCATTTTCTTATTTTCATTGAAAATGACAAAAAGATTCGTAATTATAATATATAATTATAATATATAATTATGATATATAATTATAATAATTCACGAATTATTACGAATTACGAATATAAGTCTCTCTCTCTCTCTCACACACACACACACACACACACACACACACACACACACACACACACACACACACACACACACACACACACACACACACATACACACACCATACAGCCATTTTAAACTGTATTTTTTTATGTTTGAATAACATCGTGCACATTTAATAATATGTTCGTTTACGGTTCGGTTTCAGATGGAAGATGAGGGTAACCACGGCAACGACGATACCAGATGCTTCATCCTATCGACATTGGCCGCTCTGCAGTGGTCTCGAGTTACATGCGTTCTTTGTCGTGCTGCTATGTTGGTTTTCGACAGGTATCCGCTGGTGGACGGCACATTCTTCTTGTCACCCAGACAACATTCGCCCGCTTGTGCTGAAGTATGTTTCTCATTTCCGAAATTTTAACAAATTTCTTAGCTATTTTTTCATTTAAAGAATAAAGCAAATATTTAAATAAATATATTTAATGAAACATATTTTACTTTATAAAAATTTTAATAAGTTAGCTTATTAAAAAATGAAGCTTCTCATCAAATAGATATTAATAAAGAAAAATTAATTGCTATTTTTTGACGTTTCATTTTGTATAGAATTTACAAAAATGTTTCAATAATGTCTTGACTAATTAAATAATAAATGCATTAGTTTTTTGTGATATATATATATATACACATAAATTATCTTTGCGCATCAATTAATGTAGAATTTTACGAAATTTTATTTAAATTTATGAAAAACTTATTTTTCTTTATTTTTTTTAATCCGTAACATCCGTATAATGCAAGATTTTAATAACACGTTTTTCGGTATTTCGTTCCAGGTAAAGGTCGAAGGTCGCACGCAATTTTTGTCAGCCGTGTGCATGAGTTGTTTGGAGGGCAGCGGCGGCCAGCCTGTACGGTGCCGTTTCTGTACTCAACCATGGGATGGCTCGAGCTTGGTCCTTGGTACCATGTACAGCTACGATATCTTCGCTGCCATGCCCTGCTGCAGCGAACGACTCAAGGTAAGCACCGAATTCGTGACCGGCCAACCCCGACCCGATTGAACTTTGACCCTTCAAACTCACGAGTGTTAATACATCACCGCGGGTGATACGTTCTCATATTTGAAAATATATTATAAAAAAATCTTGAAAGATTTAATTCATAATATTTCGTACGATTATCGGGATTTGAATTATTTTTCTTATTTATTTATTCCTTTCGCTTTGACATCGATGCAGATTACGATACTATATCAATATTAATTTTTCTTTTTTTTTTTTTTTTAATATAAAACTTTTTTTATATATATAAATTAACGGCTTTAGAAACGATTATTGAAACGGTCTTGCGAGTGTTCCAAGCGTGTAATGCGATATTGCAATACGTGACGAATTAGACGATCGAAACTGCATACTCGTTCTGTCGCGCCGATTCGCTACGCCCACCCGCGGCGAAGAGAACATCTTACAAAATGAACGCACCGTCGTTCTCGTTTTCGTTCCAGTGCAACAGCTGCCAGAAACCCCTGATCTACCCTCATCAGCGACTGAACTTCTACTCGGACTACAGCCGCGTCTTCGGCTGCCCGCACTGCAGGGCGGTCGACGCCCACTTCGTGAAGCCGCTCTCGGCCTGCTTCACCCGCGAGCAGTTTCAGCTCTACAGCCAGTGGCCGTAACCATTAGAGAACTTAGCGAACCGCCGCCGTATGCGCACGACCGCGGCAGATCTATATCCCCTCTTTTACAAGTCGATCTCCCTGTTCCGGACGACCGTGCTCTAGAATCCTCCTCCCCTCACGATCCGTAGAGGAGATTTGACGATGGCAAACGCGCACGGGGGCCGCGATCTTTCCCGGCGCGTGTCGTCGGCCGGATCCACCGATGTATTAATTTCTATTAACTCGTCAGACGCTTTTATTTCGATCGACTGCTGATGTTATGTCTTTTGTAATTCCTTAGGAATTTTCTTTTCTTTTTTCTTTTTTTTTTTTCTCTTCTTTTCTCTAACAGCGGCTATTTCTATACGATGATGATACGCGCGAGCCTCTTGGCGCATTCCTGTAGTACCAATAAAATTTAAAATGTTTCTTTTTAACGTCGATTATAGATTTTTTTTTTTCTTTAGGTTTATCCTAAGCGGGGGACGTCGAATTTATAATGGCGTTTTGCTTAACGGTGCGCGAGACGAGACTCGCAAAATTAGTGCACTTCATTTCCTCTGTAACGTTGCTCTTTAACTTTCTAAGCATTTATTGTTTCGTTGAAATAAACGGCAATTAATTTTTTACTAGTGATGATATTTCGACGTTTTGTCATGTTTCTCTGAAGTGAGTTTTAATTAGTGAAAATTTTTGTTGGAAAAGTCTGCGTGTATGTTTCTTTTCATTCATACATAAAATTTTTGACTACGAGTTGATTACGTTCATTCTGGGTAGTTTCAAACATTTTCGATAACAAGTGACAGCTTCGCCGTCTCCCGTTTCATAATATACATGTAGTAAAATTGCTTTAAAGAAAAATAGATACGAGAAATTTAGGTGGAGATAAGCGATATTAGACACGAAGAGAAAAGTCGATTCTCTTTATTGTAAACGTGTATAAAAAGAAAGGAAAAAAAAAGGGCTACTTTCTAGGAAAGATTGGGAGGGGAAGAAAGAAGAAATAACTATCGTTTGTTACTTAGATAATCGAGAACACGTTGTTTTTTTACATTTTATTAGTTTATACGTTTATGGCGGCCATGTTGATTTTGTTTAAGGATCTACGACTCATTCGATGGGTTTTTGACGTTGATTCGGTCGGACGCCCGTCGCGACTTTCCGCGATTCGGGATTCAGGAGTGTTGCCGTAGAACGGACGAAATTCGTGCCAGTTGTAAAGGTAAAGTAAATTCATCGGAAGAAAAAAAAAACCAATCGTTTGAGACTACCGCTCGCGCTGTGTACACACGGTTTTTTCATCCAGACGGAAAAGGTGCACGGCTCTTGTTTCTCCGATCCCGTCGTCGTCGCCCGATAAAATATCGGACGATTCTCGCGGAAAGTCGTGATCGTCCGAGGTAGCCAGTGTATAT
The DNA here is from genome assembly GCF_055798465.1 of Pogonomyrmex barbatus. Taxonomy (NCBI): domain Eukaryota; kingdom Metazoa; phylum Arthropoda; class Insecta; order Hymenoptera; family Formicidae; genus Pogonomyrmex; species Pogonomyrmex barbatus. The sequence goes on from NW_028297160.1 coordinate 2,423,162, forward strand.
AACGTATTAAGTGGGAAAGAAGCAAGTGTTTGGAGAGGAAGAGAACCTTCTTTTTTTCTGGCGATGCTGGTCGTTGCTGTCCACCAATAGCGGCCGTCCCACAAACAGACCGCCCACCGTTCTCAAGGTAGTATAGTCGATTGTGTACCTTTTTTACGTTACTTCGATTTAAAAAGTATACTTAATCTATACTCGCCGGGAGATATATTTAGGAGATAAAATAATGCCCCATGTGTGAAACGTAACGCGATGAGGATCGTGAAACTGCGCGACTACTTCACGTCTTTGCGTAACATTAATGTTTTCGTTTTATCGTTTTAGTATTAATAAAATAAAAAAAAATTAATTTTGATCACAGGAAAAATTTTTTAAGTCAACAACATCCAATGTAATTAAAAATAATCTTGTGCAAAAATTATGCCGACAATATTAATGAAAAAAATATATGCGTTTATTTCATTAATACTATTAGTGAATCAACAAGATTATTTTTAATTACTCTTGTTGACTTAACATAATTTTTTTCTGCTTAGGATCATATGTGTTTTTTTTTTATATGAACGATGTATCTTTTTAACAATATATAATACGAGAAAAATTAAGAAAGATTTATATTTAAACTTAATTTATTTGATATTATTAATTTCAAATGAACAGAAATAAAATGTTATTAATTACATTTTTTTAAGTATTTTGAAAACTTTAATATCATTTTTTTTTATATAACACTTTTAGTTATTTATATGATGCTCCGCAGATAATTACAATATATAATTAGACAAACAAAAAGAAGGATAATATATTTTTAATAAATGCGATTTCTTTCTTTTTCGTATCATATCATAAAATGATATAAAGAAATCAAGCTGAAGTAGTCACGTAGATTCGCGTTTACGATTTATTAAAGGATTGGAGGATAGTGAAATAAGAATGCGGAAGGGGTGAGAAATAAAAAAAATTAAAAAAAAAAATAAAAAAATAATGCACAGGAGAACGCACAACCAAACGGCACATCCGGAATGTATCAGTCCGAGAAAATCTTTCTTGGCCAAACAACATTGACAAGTCGGACAACATGCGCGTTTCCTGTGCACAAAGATTAAAACTCCCGCGTTAATTAATTTTTCGCGCGTTTAGTGCCGGAGGCAAGGACGATTGCGTTTGAGTCCTTCTCTGATGGTTTCGTCTCGACCGTTCTTCTCAGAGTGCCAAATGAGCAATTGCCAAGCAAAAGCAGCGCGTTTTTAGTATTCTTTATCTTTCGTTTCTTTTTCCAAGTTTCGTTTTGTAATTCGTATTTTCGTCGTTCTTTATCAGATCTTTATCGAATTCGCCACTTCGACAATGCAGATTAAAAAAACACAAAACGACTATTCGATCGACGGCGAAAGGAACTTAAATTTCATTTTCATAGTACGCGCGATAAAAATTTCGAGCGACGTTGGAGTCATCGAAATGGGTTCATCTTTGAAAATGAAGTGAAGTCTGGAATTAGAAAATGAAAGCAACGATGTTTTAAACATTTCTTTTGTTTTTCTGCGCGAAATATAATTCTCATAATACTTTCAATTAATCGCACATTCGCAAAATATCGTGTGTATGTAACGCATACATACGCAAAAATTGGCTTTCATAAAAAAAAAAAAACTACAGTGTGTAGTTTCAACTACACATTTTTCAAGGTAAGTGAAACATTTTTTTTTTTCAAAATTAACGCGAAAACCAGTTTTGACCCATTTCAAATTCCTCGTACGATCGGAAACATATACGAGAAATTTTCTTAATAGTTATGATACGTGCACGTGATGGATGTACGTGTCGCATGTACTCCCTACTGCTTTCAATTTTTAATAAGAATTCACATTAGTCAGCGGTATGTGTTATTACTCATTCCTCTCAATTCCTATCTCGAGCAAAATAAGAAGGAATCGAGAGGATCAATGTCAGATTCAACAGTGTTTCGAGAAGTGTACATATTATTTGTCGCGGCTATGCACGAATCGACGAGAATTATTTCAATGCATAGATCTATAATAAAAAAGTATCACAAGAAAGGCTCCTCATGTTTATTCAAGTTTTCTGGATGTACTTTTCGTTTTTTATAGCTGTTTTTTTCACTTGTCCTCGGATTCCATTAGGCACGCCGATAACAAAAATTTAAGAATCTTTGAATTTAAGAATTTTGAGAATGTTGAAATACGAAACGTACCATACATTTATCTACTTATTTTAATGTTTTTGTTCTATTTCGTTATTAATAAAAAAATGATGTAAATGAAATTTAATAACGGAATAATAATTATATACTTGTGTCAATTTTTATAAATAATTGGAATTCGATAAACATTGAGAATCAATGTTTTACTGAATATAGAGAGAAAATTATTAACTAAAAAAAGATAGGAGCCTTTCTACAGAATTTAGGTAGTTTTTGGTAATGGCTGACCATGTTGTGACGTGTCAGTGTAGATTAGAGCCGAAGCCGATAACATTGCGATTTGAAGCATAGTTTTTTCTTCTATTATGATTTCGTGCGCGAATACGTGTGGACGAAAGTTCCAATCGGATTCGAATTTCGAGTCGTCAAACTGATATCGGAGGATCCTCGGAACATAGAGAAGCGATGAATTTATGGCAGGCAAGAAGAGTCACCGTAAGAGGGGAGGGAATAAAAGGATACCTTTTCCACTATCGACGGTGTCGTAGCAAGCTGCTGCTGCTGCTGCTGCTTTTTTTCTAAGAGGACAGCAAGTGTCTTTATCATCGGTCGTGCGTCGACGCACGACGGCGCACTTAGCTCCGTAGTTGATAAGGCTAATGTTATATTAGGCTAACCTTTTTTATTCGGGTAATTACTATAGCGATTTTGTACTTTTGCTATTTTCATCGACGGCGTGGGAATCGCGTGACGAGAAACTATCGGCGAGATCTCGCTGTTCCGATCCATTGCACTGTAAAATCGCCCAACGTTAGCCTGATTCACGAAGATCCGATACAAAAATGCTTCGTATAAAGATACTGTTTTCCTGAAGGTTATCGTAGAAACGAGAGGGGAGGTTCCCGGAAGGTTTGACACTCGGACAAGAGTATATTTCCCCCATTGATTCTGACTGGTCACATAAAAACGACAATCTCAGAAAAACACAGAAGCTTGTCAGAAAGTTCGATGCTTCGCGAAGTTCCTCATATGACATGCTCTACGCAGAGGACAGTACTGTGATATCTTTGATCAGACTGGCCGGTACACCATTGTGTTGAACTGATAGCTGAAATACGATAGAAGAATGAGATATATGTTAGTTGAGTTTAAAATAACAACAGGAACGGCGAATAAATTAAAATGAGAGGAAGGTATGATTTTGTTGAAATTCAGCATTTTTTGGGCGAATTTGAGTTTAAAAATTGCAAATGTCCTGTATCTCATAAAGCTAGTCATATCCAATAAATGGATGCGAGTGTTCCACAATATCGATACACAATACAACTATTAATTTGGAACCTCGAATAAGTGAATATCAGTGATGTTGAACCGAATGTTGAATCTTTCAGGAACTTATTATACGCGTGGCAATCGAATATCGTCTATCAATAACTACGCATTCTCTTGAATGTTATCATTGAGAATCCTTTTGTGAGGAATTTCGTTACTATTCAAAAATTCCCAGGCAGTCAGGCTAACCATAGGCAGAGATACTTGCGCTTTATATGAGCCAAGAAACTTGCAATATTGTGTGCACATATCTACGCACGATTTTATTCATTGAAAATTTATTCTCGCCACGCCGTTCGCCGACGTTCAGCGTCGATCTAGTGAACGTTTTGTATATCAGTGTTTTTTATATGGATGACTGGAGTATCAGCGAGGGTGGCGGAGCAATCCCGTCGACGTCGGGGTTTCGAGGTATCGTCGACTAGACATCGTCGTCCTCCTCGCTGCCCGAAGGTTTACCGAATAATCGATATATCCCGCGTTTGTGAATTTTATATAATCCGAATAGCGTTCGCGTGGTACGTTTGTATGGGGCTAAGGGGACAGGGTTGATGGGAAGGAAGGAAAGGGGGTTGAGTACTCCGTGATGGAGTAGAGAGGTTACGAATGGTTGAATTATGAATAGAGTTTAGCGTAGAGTCATTACTTGAAAAGAAAAGAAGGTTTGAATCATCGATAAATAGTAAGTTTATATAGAACGACGGTTTTCTCATAGTTAAGACGCCCTTTCATTTTCGCCGGTCGTTTACCCGGCTTCCAAAGAGAGCAGGATAGAGAGGAGAAGGGAAGACGAAGGGGGAAGAGAAAGGGTGAAGGTGAGATTTCTGTCCTCGAGCTTTGCTTCGAGGGATGCAAAGACGTGCGCGGTCCTCCCCGTGGACTCCATCCCGACGCCGGTTGACCTTGACTCGAGCGTGACTGGGAACTCGGCCAAGATCGACGTCGGCCTTGAGATAGAAATTCGATCTTGGAGAATATCGCGACATGCGCCACTCGCGCTGAGCTGCGAGGGCATCGTATACGCCCCCTCTCCCCGGAAACTATGCCGGAAGCGGGCGGGAGAGAAACGCGGATCCCCGAGGAAGATCGCGCCGAGCGACTTCTCTTCGAGCAAAATCGGGTAGACGACCGGACGAATCGTCCTAGTGATAAGTTATTGTGTCATATTGTGGATGTCTGAGACGATTAAAACGAGGGAGAGAAGGAAAAATTTTATTACATACTAATTAATCATAGTAATTATATCGGTTGTTCGTCGGAACCCTTTCACGTGGCCTTGACGTGGCTACAGGACGTGAGGGAACGATTTTCTCGTCGGTCAAAGTTCGTTTAAATAATTCGATATATAAAATAAATGAATAGATGAAGAAATATATATATATATATGAAAATATATATATATAGATAGATATATATATATATATTATATGAAGAAATGAATAATACATACGTTTAAGAATCATCAATTTTTGTCTCTTTAGCATGTAAGGATCTTTACAGCTGTGCTAGACAACTATAGGTATATATGTATATGTATGTATATATGTATATATATATGTATATATATATATATATATATATATACATACATACATACATACGTACGTTCTCACGTGTACGTCGCAAATATGCGCAAAGCAACGTATACGGGCTCCTTAGAAATATACTGAAAGAAAGAAATCACACATGCACATACATTCTAATACATATACGCAATTGCACGCGTTAAATAAATCACACACAAGAAATACCATAAATGCGCGTTCTACGGTATCGACGACGAGACACGAGAGAGGAAGATTCGTTTCGCTTTCACAGGCACGAGTCACGAAAGCCGGAACAGTAAATTGTGTGTAGATTTCATGTGATGACACATAGAGATCTCACATCGTAATATCGAGACGATAACGGAAGATAAATACCGAGAATCGCAGTAGACACTATAAATATCAAATGGCTGGAACCATTCGCGAGAGACGAGTTCACTCCACACGAAGAGATGATGGGTGCCGATATTTCATTGCAAATATTTATTCGGCGAGCGTCAGAGCCAAGCAGGTCGAGACGATGAAATAAAAAGAGAAGATATAAAGGTAGGCAGATAGTAGCGCGGGCTGTTCCGCATCGCGCAAGTATATGACTCGAGACTCGAAATCTACATGAAATATAAGTATGAATAGCCGACACCTCGATCATAATGATCTTTCATTGATCTAATTTCCTGCGCGTTGTATCACATCACGTTTTATCAGATCAACATCCGCTTGTGAAAATCATCTCGTGATCTCTCGTCATAGTCATGCTATACGCCGTAGTCACGCATCATCTCCACACACACACACACACACACACACACACACACACACACACACACACACACACACACACACACACACACACACACACATACACGAATACACTTTTCTAAAGATGTCTTTATTAGTCGCAATTATTGCAGCAAATCGGGGATATTGACAAGCAGTCATATCGACTACTACGTCACAATCGTGCAACAGAGCAAATATATCCGTTTCTTTTTATTTTGCAATCATTTTTGACTCTTAAAACGTAAAGGCTCGAGCACGAAACTTTTGGTTTATCGATTGGCTTTCCTCTTTCTTTTTTTTTTTTTTTGTTACAATTTCCTATAGCATTATTTACAGGAGCGTACGTGAAGATACGCGAAATGGTGATAATTTCTTGTGATCGATGGGAAGAGGAGGTTGAACACCCGTGATAGGAATGCGCCAGCGATTTTTCCTCTGGCCAATCAATTTCGGCCTTGAGAGATAGATTTGATTCCAGACGATACATTTAATTTTCTTGGCAAATATTAATATTTTAATCAGACAGTAATTATTTTTATCGATGTATTAAGTAAAATCATCTTTTACAGCTTTGACTCATATTTTTCTAAAATAAGTGAACATATAATTACTATATTATTTTATTGACAAGCATATTATATTTTATTTATATTTTATTTAACATTTTCGTTTGATTTTAATATTTAGCTGACAAACGCGTCGTCCGGATTCAAATTTATTGCAAGGGGTGTCGAAAATTCCTCCAAGAGCAGACGTCTTAGTTTCGTTTATAATGTGTTGAATCGCCTCGGCGAAACATTGTCATTAGAACTTTCACGCTTTTCTTCAATTTAGTGGCTCGTTCCTCGGTCCATCGTTTTCTATTTCTTTGCGTCTTCTTTCACTTTGCGAACAAAGCGTAGATCTAGACGGTGTTTCAAGTTTGTTTTGTGCTTCTAATGTGTGGTAAGGATTTAGCAAAGGTAAGCAAACACGTAAATACATTAGATACATAACATATACGTGCGTATATTATATCAGTGCGCATTACATTAAGTACACATATAGTTAACCGTGTAACTATTATCTACGTACCGTACTAGAGAAAGATCGCGCGAACATTTATTGCGTTGAGAACAATATCACAGTTTTTTTTCGTTTCGTTTATATTATTAGATTACACGTAACTCTCTATTTGAATGGCAGTTCTATTTAATCCACCTGCCCTGTTCAATGGCTCCGCGCTGAAATCGACTTTCCGAATTTACCTGAGTGTTACAAGTTACCATACCGCTCAATCAAGAGGATTTCGAGCGCGCGATTTTAGAGCGAGAGGCATTGATCTTGGAAAAAGTTAAATTCCACGTTTTTCACGCGCGTCAACCGTCGCGGATCGACCGAAACCAAAAAGGACTCGCCGGCGGGCGAGGGCTGGTCTTCGTGGCGATTGACGCGTCTCTCGTCTTGTAATAGTTTTGATTGTGATGTTAATTCGTTAATGAACGTTAACTCGTGTATACCATATATGTCGAACCCGGTGTCGGCTAGTCGCGGTCACGCCCCGGCTTCCCGGATGCCGCCTTCCGCGAGAAAGGCGCGCGCGTGCCCAGGTTTTCACCTGATTCCACGAATGCGTAAATACGAGCACGTGAAATCGTCGATCGTGCCGCGCGAGACATCACGGATTCTCTCCTATTTTCCAGGCTAAATATACTTTCAGACGCAGAAAAGGAGAGAGAAAGAGAGAAGGGAGATACAAGGATGAGAGAGGAGGAGAGGAATATATAACGATGGAAAGGGAGTTATATACGTAGGGATGCGGATTTAGGGGAATAGACTCGCGGCACCTAGCCTGCCCGTCGACACGAACGCTAAAACATTCTTATCGAAAGACGTACAAAGTGAGAAGAATGGATAGAGACGATAGGAGGACGTGTGCGCCCGCCGCGCTTTTTATTTGAGGCGCCGGATTTACGCGAGAGGGATGAACGAAAGAGAGAGAAAGAGTTAAGAGTATGCTCGCGAACGTGGAACACGAGTGAGGAGGGGTTCGCGTTGGAAGCGAACGTCGGTATCAAAGGGGGAAATGATCGCGCGGAATTTCACGAAATTCGCGCTCCGCGTCTCGAGTTCCCGATTAAGTTTTACAGAATACGAGATCCCGCAGTGCCCCCATCCTCTCTCCCCCTCATCTCCCGACGACAAACGTCGACACATTCAATGGATTTATCGAACCCCCCTCCCCGCTCCCCCCATCTGTTTTCTTGCCCATCTTCCTCTCTTCCCACACTCCCCCAGCTCCCCCGCTCCACCGTATTTTTCCCATCTCCATCATTAACCCTGTAAGTGATATAATTAATGTACGTTGCCTAATGATTGTTATACTGAAACGTTAGAAACGACGAAGAAATTTTATCGAGTGCGCTACTGGAGAGCGATTTTGTTTTTCTCACGTCGACGACTCGCGTGTTGCACCTTGTCATCGATCACACTGATCTCTCTACTGCCAACGCGTTTTCGCGAGAAGCGTTAGGGATCCTTGCGACTAGAGAGATCGAAGGATACTCTCCGGCGAGTCCGGACATCTCAAAGGGAAAGGGGACCGAAAGACAAGGGAAGCACCGTTCGCCGACGTCATAAATAGTACACACACCGGCTGTCTTTCACGTTCTACGATTGAAGGAGCCGAGCTCTCGATTTCCCCGAGAATTCGCGAATGATTATCGCGAGATGGCGAGGAAGCATTGCTGTTTAAGACGTGAATGAAGACGGAAAAGGGACGCGTTTTGAAATGAGAGGCAAAACGCGCTTGGCTCTCGAGTGGGTCTTTATCAAGAAGCGACCGAGATTGAGCAGGATTTTTCGAATGAATGCTGGGGGCTCGGCCGATAATCGAGTCGATTGGATACGTTGGCCAAGGTACAAATGTACATAGGAACATAATGTTGTTATTAACGTATAACGCTGTCATCTCGCCTCTGCGTGTCTCTGAATTACAACACGTTGATGATATCGTCAAGTCGAAGCTAGTCGCGAAATCAAGCAAACGTATGAAAAGAAATTCTCTTTATGATATTTTTAATGTTATTTTATATCTTTATATAATGATGAATTTAATATTTTGCCATACATTATACATCATTTTTTTATATGTACAATCATTCTTTTTTTCTACGTGGTTTCACGAAAATATTTTATGGTACAAAAGAAATTATAGAACTGTAAAAATGAATAGATAAATCGTTATATGAATTTTCATCAAAAAAGTTATAATTTTAAAAAGGGGTTTCTTTTCGCTCAAACTTTCCCACATTGAAGTAGAATAACATGCCAGTAAATTGTTTAAAAATGCAGCAAATGGCAGAAATGTAACATCATCTGCGATGACATTAGATACTAATGTTTCAATCGGTCCAAACCTATTTGTCTAATTTGTCAAGCACTCGCGTTTCGAACTGACTCTGAACTGACATTTGCTTCGGTGATTGCGCGATATCGGCGCGTGTGACCTAAGACGAATCCTATTGGCACACATATGAAACCGCTGACGTAACAAAACGCGAAGGACACGCGGAGGCGGGGGAATGTTCGCGAAGGACGAAGATGTGAATAAAGAGCGAATCGGAGTATTCGCAGGATTGCGACACTTGGCGGAAGGTGTAAAGACAATTGGTTCACGGCTCGGCGTACTCGGCGCATTCCCGACAGTTGACTTCCCTGTCGCACACAGCTCACCCACATCCGCTCCCGCATCCTTCCCTTTTTCCCCGCGTCTTTCTCGCCTGAGCCGTGAGCCGATCCACGCTCGCAACTTGGCGCATTTCAGGAAGCAGATCGACGATATTAATCATGCACGAGCACACTGCGAAACATAGCAACTTCGTAATCAACGACGGATAGTCGCGCACTTCTACGACGGATAGGATCGATTTTCCTTTCCTTTCCTTTTTCTCTTCTTGCCCCTTTATCCTAAATGTCATATCTTTCACGGCAGCTTGCCGCAAAAGATTGCGCGTGGGCGGTACACGCGCGGCCTTTCGCGCGCGAGCTCGCAGCGAGGACGCGCGAATAAACGCGCGCGCGCGCGCACGCAATTAACGCGTAATTGAAGATTTAACGGGACGCGCATTAATCGCTAGTTCGTAGCTCCACCCCCCCCTCCCCTCCCATCTCCCTCCCTCATTATACCAAAAGTATCCGTTTGCAGCCAATTTCCTCAGAGAAGTTAATCAATGTGTTTGAATGGCGTGTGGATGTGCTACTCCCTTCCTATTCGTGCATTTAATCGTAGCATACATACATACATACATATATATATATATAATATACGTATATATGGTATATATCCCTATAAATCCACCCCTATAACCCCTGAGTCAAGTAGATTTACGTAAAGTGTCGTCCGTATAAACGGCATTGTGTCGGATTTGTATTCGTAAGCGTAGTCATTGCCAGAGAAACCATTCGCGCTCGTCTTTGGTATACCCCTTGATACGCTAATAGTTTACAGGTGCGTGTGATGGATCTACGATTAAGCTCGGTGAATTTTCTCCGACTCGAAACGGTGGAAGTTTTGCGATTTGCGCGAAGAGAAATTTCAAGGATGTTCAATTCGGTGTTAAATCAAACGCTCGCGTATAAGGATAAATTGATCGCCACGAGAGTAATGAGAGTAATGTACCGGATTTTTTCTAACGTATTTCGTGCGACCTGCGCGAATGGTATCGCTTTAAGTATCTCGTGTTTATAGTCCTCCGACATAGTCCTTCGTGGATTGTCGCAGCGCATGCGGCGCAATTGATTTATTATATACGCTGATCCGAGGGTTAATAATGGCGTAAAGTAACACCGGCGACGACGAGTGTACGTTTCGTCAACGTATAATAAGACTGTGCGACGTACATTTCTTGTCGTTTTTAAGAAGGCAAGATCCGCGTTGTCACTGTAAATTAACACCAATCGCGACAGTAATGCCGACTCGAGCGCGGCAAGTAATTTACAATTAGTATACAATCAATCAATTAGCGGACACGTGAAAATAAAAGAAAAAAAAGAAGAAAAAAAGAATGAAATCGCGAAACGAAATTTGGGAGAAAAAGAAAAGGAGAGAGAGAGAGAGAGAGAGAGAAAAAGATCACGCAACTCGACATATGCTCTCATAATCGCGCTTTTAGTAGGGGCTAAGTTCACGGTGGATCTTAAGGGTAGACTTCTTTTTTACGAAACGAGAAAAAAAAAGATGCGTGCCTCGAGCGAATCAGGCGCTAAAAATTAAGATTCTCATATAAGTTTCTTAGAGATAATTCGGGCATTTTTATTCGGCTGTGTTATAAAAAAAAAAAAAAAGAGTAATAATACGAAAAAATGTGCGGAGAAGCGACTTTAGATTCGGTAAGATCTCAACAAATTTAGATGAATAATTTTTGTACCCTATTTTTTTAAGCGATCGCCACGTCGATCACGCGAAGACGGAGAAAAGGGTCGTGCGGAAAAATTAACACGGTAGTATTTATCAAAATTAAGACGTTGTTAAGTTTAGTTTAAGGCAAGCAATTCGTTGGCGATTTCGGAAACGCCAATGCGCGACACTACGTTCGAGTATCGAGTCGATATATCGAGGAGGGTATTCGGGAATAATCGAAGATTCGCCTCTGCTTAGCCCTTCCGATACGCTAGGGATCGGCCGTAATCTTCCGTAACGAGGAAAAAAAGAAAAGAACGTGAAGACCGTAAGACAGAGCGACAGACAGAACCTGACGAGAGCGCTATAAGATCGTCGATCGTGCCGCATCGAAAACGATCTTTTGAAAAAACTAGTCCCTGCCCGACGATCCGCTCGGGGACGATCGATCGCGAAACTTCGCGTCGCCGCGGACGCGAGACACTCGAACACAAACCATTTTTGCAGGGTGTGTCGTCGATGTAATCTTGATAAATAATCGTGTATAGGTATATAAGGGTATGCTCCTCTGTAATCACACTTTGATCCGCCCTCGTGTCGGGACGAGGACGCAGCGAGACCTCGTTCGGAGGTCGCGCGCGTAGTTTTAGATACTTAGCCGTATTACTTAGACGTTAAGCGAATCGAGAGAGGAGAAACCGATCGGACGGCAGGCATGGAAGCGATCCAAAAAAAAAAAAAGAAATCATAGTAGACACAAGCATTTTGCGATGCAAAAGCGAATAATCATGCTGGTAGTGCGGACCAAACGGGACAACCGAACGGGAAGTTTGTGGAAAGGGGTGAAAGGTGACGAAAGGTCTGGTGTTTTTCTACGGAAGGAGGAAATGAGGGGGAGAGAGAAAGAAAAAGATAGAAAAAAAAAGAAGGGAAGTGAGGTAGCGTAAAAAGAAATTGCCGCTCTCCATCGGAGATCAACGTCCGATATTGTTTGTAATGAGATTAAAGTCTTAGAGTTTAAGACCTGGCGAGGAGACTTTCTGACGGCTGCACTTCGAGACGCTTCGCTTTTCTTTCTTTACACACATACATTTTGTTTCCTTTTTCTCAAGTCGCGGAAAGAATACGTTGTCCTAATTTTCATGATTTGTTTCAAATGAGCCAAAAAGATTCATAATTTCAAACATTACAAAAAAAATTATGCAATAATATATATCATAAACCCGAGAAGTGATATCTTTTTGCATCTTGAATAAAATTAATAACAATACATAATTAGCTTATTTATAATACAATTTAATAATCATGATCATAAAAAAACGAATAAACTCGCGTACTTTTATCATTTCATCGTTTGATAATCCGTTTCTTAATCGTTATATTTTGTGACGAATATGTGTGGAAATTAGATTCATTCGTGTTTTCTCGAAGTTGTTGACGAACCGTAATTGGCTACACGTTTGACGGATATATACAAATAGTAATAGACATTTAAAAATAATCTCGTGTTTCTTTATTATATCGCTGCCGACTTCGTCGTCATTGGAGTCTCGATTAACGAGTGAATCCTTTCCATTCCACGTGCAATCGAGGCTTCGAACGACGCAAACGTCCCTGTCTTCTAGAACATCGTGCACCAGAGACTTCTTTCCGATTTCCTGTTTTATCTCCCATCGCGGACGTTCAGATCTATTTCTTTTTTTTTTTCCTGAGGGCGGTGAGAGTAGAAGAAGAAGAGAGAAAGACGGAGAGGAAAAAGAGAAGCGTGACGGCTACGGATGATAAAAAGGGATGAAAGGAACGGAGGAAACAGTGAATTGCGATAGCCTTTCCATGTCTTACTGCCCTACCCTAGAACTCTCGTTCGCCTTCCTACGATCTTCGTTCGAGAAGAAAAAGCAGAAGAACAATTGGAAAAACGAATGATCGACAGCATCGATCGACGTGCGCGATAAACGAGCAACGAGCGAACGTTAGTGACGAAAGTCGCTAACATTTAAAACGGAGTGTCAGCAGTCAGGGCGATTTTTTTGTCGGAAATAGGAGGGCAAACGAGGGGGAGGGAAACGTTGAAGCTGAGGTCGCGCGAGGTCGGAGCTTTTTTCGAAGGAACTTACAAAAGGCGGTCGTAACGACGGTTTGGATAATCTACATACATACATATATATATATATATATATATATATATATATACACATACGCACACATAATAAATATAATACGCGTACACGTACTCGTAATAACGTACGCGTAATAACGTGATAGCGATAAACATATATTACGTATATTACCATTAGGCGGTGTACGGTTTGATCGAAGATTTTGGCGGTGCTTAGAATCGCTCACGGTTAACCAGTCCTTTTCGCGGAGAAAAAGGGGACACTTTCTTCAAGTCGTCGTAGTTTGTATCAAGTCCTATCTATAGGTACGTTTGCACGTGATAAACATATATATATATATATATATATATATATATATATATATATACATATATATATATACATATACACGCGTATATTTATTGCATTAACGGAGCTATTTCCCATTCTCGTGCTCGTAGCTTAGTCGGAGTCACGATGGGCTCGCGTCGCGACTTTGTTTAAAAAAAAATAATCCGCGTTTACACACATTCTTCTGTGCTAAGATAAACTGGCAGACGGAACTCGGAAATAAGGCTACGTGAACGCAATCGTGACTCAGTTTAGCGGTCGTGAATGAGAGAAGAGTGATTGCGGTTTGCAAGGATCTTCAACCATCGTCTGAATATTAACCCATCCTATTCTGTTCTCCGATCATCTTCTACTGAACTCCTTATCCGATTTCTCGCCAGTTAGCTACTGAGTTTTCCGTTTCGTTCGATCATACCAATTTCATGAAAGATACAAAAAGAAAACGAGACGCGGTTCGCGGCTGTCCAGTCACGATGCATTCAGCCGGTAAAGGAGTTCGACATTTTCGACATTACATAAAAATTATTGCGCACAAATGTACGCGCGATTTTTTTGTTTACTTTATACTATGATTTATAAAACTACGAGGAGTACATAACACTCTTCAGGTACGATCACAACCCTTGCATATTTTATCGAGCGGACTGAAATGTGTGTTAAGGAATATAACGATTTATCTATCGTAATATTTTTTGTTAATGTTCTAAAAAAAAAAAAAAAAATTGATCTCGTTGACGAATAGTGTTCATTTTTTTAGTTTGATTCTGAAAGGAATCCGATTTTTCCATTTCCATTTGGAAGAAAATCACAACAAGATTGTTGTATTATGTAAATAGATATGTGAATACATGCAATTATATTCAAATATTTCTGGAATCGTTTTGGCCACTTTTCTTAGGTTTATTTCATAAATATCTTATAAGATTTTATTATTCAGCTTTCTGAGGTAAGAGACCCTTGCGATTGCGACTGGACACGCCGCGTGCTTCGTTCGGTTATCTGGCTGATCTGGCGGACATCTGACACGAACTGGGACATTTTACAAGGATGGAAAACAAGTGCGTGAACGCGAACGTACGTTCGGCGCGATATTTGCACGGCTCGATCAGATCGCGAGAGGATGTTACTCGACATAGGAAGTGACACATGCGAGACTGGGTAAGATGTTCCCCGACTAACTAAATCATGGAAAATATAAAACAACAGCGAGGCAGCTGTGTCTCTCGATACCTCCCCTATAAGAGTACAAATTTTTCTAATATGAATAACTATATCGAGTGCTGAATAAAATATTAGACGGACAAAGGCGTAACGAGGAAGGAGACATAAAAGCGAGAAAGAAAGAAAGAGAAAGAAATAATAAATTAGAGAATGAAAAAGAAGATTATTGATTATTATTGAGCGCGAGAGAATGAAAGGAACAGAGTGACGAGAAAGAAAGGAAAAAGAATAATATTAGGCGAGAGATAATGTTTAACGATGTTTTCCCTGGTGTAGGAATTATTGCGATAACGATATGAAAATTAAATGAAATGATTTATATGATAAACGTACCGCATAACTTACCTAGCGCTAGGTTCACTGAACGTTACATTATTAGCGGAGTATGATATATAATATACGCGCATGTAGCTATGTGTTAACGATCCGGACTGCCATTAGCACTTAAGGCGCGGCCCCATTGATCCCCCTTGAAATTCTCAGGAACATTTTCATCGAGGCTTCGCGATAACTTTGAAAGCGTGCAACGATACATGTCGAATCTCGCGATTCACGCGTGTCTCCCCCGCCCCCTCACACACGCATATACACATACACACATGCACACATTCTCACACACGCGCGCGCGCGCGCGCGCACACACACACACACACACACACACACACACATATACGGCGTGTATAGATTTAAATGTAACGTATATGAACAGAAGAGAGATAATTTCCGTTTCGCTATCATATCGACATATATCATACGCACGTCAAATTTACCTCAATACCGGCGATTTCAGAGTTAACTCGATCGCTTTCTCGATGCTAATCTCGTTGTTGACAGTCGTCCCTTGCGATAGGATAACGCGAGCGGGGATCGCTCGCAGTATTACGGAATCTTTGTCGAGCTGGTCTTAAGTGACATGGTATTTAATGAACGCGTATTACGGGAGTCGCGTGAGTATCACGTGCAGTTAGACATGTAAGCTTCGAAAAGAAAAAAAAAAAAATCAGTATCATAATTAGAGCTCGGTGTGTTTATCGCATGCACCCGTCTATGGATAGACGAGAGAATACCGATAAACTATTTAAAAATTATCTCTTTCTAGCTGTTTCCCCTTTGCCTCTTATGACGCATTATCTATGGGATATATACACATAACCGACACATACGCATACACGTAACATCGTTACACAGATTTTCAACTGAATTTTCCATGTACCTCCATGCATATAATAAATAAATATGTACATGCAATCCACTTATAGGATCGATCTAGGAGCAATAAATGAAAATATTGAGGTTTTGCACTTCGATCAGTCGATCGGAGCCGATCAAAATTCGGAATGATCGAATCTTGAACATCTGTAAGCTTATCAAACGATCACATTGAACGAAGAAAGGAGCTCATGTTTGAAAACGAAATCTCCTCGAGTCGATGTCAGAGTGAAGCGAGGGGAAAGTAAAATCATTCTTGGGATTATCGACATATTCGCGGTTTAACGTTCGACGTTGGAATGGATTCGATCTCGCACGTTATCTCGTAAGTGGCTTTCGTTCGCCGATCGATGGAAGTGTGCAATCACCTCATAAACGTAACTTGCAACTGCCGAAGATAAGACTCGAGAAACATAATCTTTCCAGCTTAGGAATCTTTTTATTGAGAACGTTTTATAACGCCTTTTTACAAAGGACCACAAGTTTCGTAAGTTCAGTTGCCGAATATTCGAGATAATAACAGATCGTTCGAGACTGATCTCCGATTAAGTCACGTCACAGCGTTGACGATTCGAGGCAAGATTTAAGGAGGAGGAGTGAGGGGGGAAAAAAAATGGGCATGGCAAGGATTGATCCCAATGGTAGTACACGATTGTCAACGGAAAACTGTCGTGCGATCGTAGACGACGAGCCGAGGAATTAAAAAATATCGGTTGATTCTCCGACGACAGACATCGGCGATCCAATGACTCCATATCCGAACCATCAAGAATTCCTTGATCGTTCGTATATCCGTACGTAAGACTCGAGCGTTGGATGGGCGATCGACGCCGTGGACTAAAAGCGAGAAAAGGATAGGGCGATAGGCGCGGGACAAATAGTATACACAGATATATAGATATATATATTTTTGATAAAAATCTATTCGAAAGTGAGTCTGCAAAAAAAAGGGGGGGGGGGAAGGGAAAGAGCGCGTATTAAAATGTAGATTGTTGTCCTCGGCCACGCGTTTTCGCGCGTTTCGACGAAATTTTACGAACTTGAGAAAACGGTGAGCCTCTCCACCTCGCTCCTCCCTCATCGAATCTTTCTCGAAGAGACGCGCGTGCAATAAACCGAGAACATCGACGTGTCTCTGGAGAATCAATAGAGTCTAAACTTAGAAATCTTATTCGAATATATCCGATATCTGTCGGGTCTATATCCGATTCCGCGATGTATTACCGATTGAATTTAATCGATTGTTGCGTCGTTAACACCGAAGAACGTGTTACTTGTCTATCGTCGAACTTCGGTTTTCGAAACTGTTCTAGGCAGATCTAAGTTTAGTATTTTCTACGCGAAGACGCGAAACAGGCATTTATCGATACAGAACACGCATTTCGACAGATCGAGAGAGGTCGTTTCTGCGATCGTTTCACTGCCGGGATGCCGTGCGTACGATTAAACACTGTCACAAATAAAAAAAAAAAGCAAGTGAAATGAGAGAGTACACACAGTACAGAGAAATGTATAATGTGCATACGGAAGACACACACACACAAGACACACACTCTACATTGTATGATCGGCACTATTTCCCTAGCGCTTGCCAAACTCTTATTATGATCATTCTATCGTTAGAGTATAAGAGTTGATATTTAATAATTCGTAATTGTAATTGTATGCGATTATATTTGTTTGGTTGGCTTGAGGGCGAGAGTCTAACTCGGGTTATTAGATACTACGCTGTACCTTTAGCTGGCGGGTCGCTGACAGTAATTGTCATCTTTGCTCCACAGAAATGAAGAAAGGGATTCCCGTAATAATCACGAGTTTATTCAGATTGTTATAGTTTAAGTTTCGACATCGTATTGTCATCCAGATTCTCGAGTATGACGTAAATAATGTTAATCCAAATGGAAGGTATAAAGTATATGCTGTTTCTTTCTTTGTGCTGAAAGAGTTGTACATGTATGTGAGTTTTTACATAATTCGTATATAATATATGTATTGATTCATTGAGAAAAACATTGTATAATGTTCAAATGTATAAGTTCCTTTAACGAGCTCTCATTTATATTGCATGTTGAACGTATAATTACGATGTGGATAGGTAGGTCTTAAGGAGAATATATTTGGTATTAAGATATTGGTTGTGAAACGCGCGAGAAAATGTTTGCTGTAAACTGCGTCGCTCTATCTTGTAGCGAGTGATAATTGACGATGACGCTGCAACGCGTCGAATTGTTGACGAGTTCATACGCTGCGCGGACGTGTTTTCGACTAACGAGCGGGTCAGGTTAAACGATTAGGCGAAGACATTCGCGAGGAATTCCTTCGTGAGGGCGAACATCGAGCGCTGGCCGTTGTAAATGTTCCCGTAGCGATTGCTCGTGCATGTTTCGACAAACACAAATAAGTATACGTTGCAGATCGATTATCGATGACAAGAAACTAAATAGCTGGCGGTACGATTGGTCGCAAAGAGGTAAAACGTAATTTTTATTCCCAACATTGGTGTATGG
Source organism: Pogonomyrmex barbatus (assembly GCF_055798465.1). Lineage (NCBI taxonomy): Eukaryota > Metazoa > Arthropoda > Insecta > Hymenoptera > Formicidae > Pogonomyrmex > Pogonomyrmex barbatus. Next base: position 2,441,746 of record NW_028297160.1, read on the forward strand.
CTGATCTCGGACAGTCAAGAACACGTCCGTCGAGCGTGCGAGTCTACGAGAGAAAAATCACGGAATCGTTAGGGGAGATATACGCGGTGCACCCGCCAGCGACTTTGAGGGGAAGATAGACGCACGAAAAAAGAAACACACACCCACACACATACACAAAGCGGAAAGTAACGAAGGGTGAGGATCGCGTTTGAGAGAAAGAGAGTATATATATATATATATATATATATATATACATATAATATAAATATAATATTGATAAGCTGTGTCTCGATTGAGAGTTAGTGCTTAATATAACAATACCGATCGTCGTTTCTCCGAGAGTGCGAGACGCGTTTCGCGATCCGCAATTGCGAACCATCCGATTGATCTTCTCATGTCACCAGTGCGCCTCCGCAAACGCGCGCTTTGAGCCCTTCGCGCGCGGGCCTAAGGATTGAAGCGCGAGGCGGGAAACGGGGGGAAACGGAAACGCGAGAAATGAAAATCTCGGAGAAACGACGTGACATTAAATACATATACATATACACATACACACGTAGTAGACGTTTAATACTTTAGTCAGAAAACCGTCGACGATCGTCCGACCTCCTCTCCTCGGGCCTGACCTCGGGTCAAGGTCCGCCGCACGAGGCAGCGGAGGTCGGCCGTCCCGTCGTCCACGTCGCACTACACGAGTTTGCGTTAATTAATCAATGCTCTACTCTCAGAGCGGAGGACACGGTCAATATGGGTCCTGGCAGTTTTGGGCTTAAGCGTCCTCCCCTCCCGGCCGCCGCCCTCTCTCTCGTCACCGGGGCCTATCCTTCCTTCTGGTCCCGGGGCGTGACGCCGGGCACCGCCGGAGGGGTATTTTAAGCGAAAGGACGGACAGGAAGTACACTGTAAGCATTAGCGCATTACGCGGTTACGCCTAGGTTTAAAATGTGGTGGAATAAAAAGGTAAAAAGGAAAAAAAAAGAAAAACGGACAAAAAAACGTATTTCGTAACGCAATTTTTAAGGAAACTTGTAAGAACGCGATGATTATTATTATAAATAGATAACAGCGTGTGAGGATCGAGCTTTATACCGCTTTTGTATGTTTAGTAATGGAATACCTATACATTAAATATTAAACAAATAAAAAAAATGATGAATAAACACAACAAAAATCTACACAACCTACTATCTAATTGACTATTCTCTATATGCAAGACATATAAACATAATATATATTATATATAAATAAATATAGATATATATTACAATAATTATATATTATGATTATTACGCTATGAGAATACGAGTATGATGATTTTAAGGAAAGTATACATATTATATTAATAAACATTTTTTAATGCCATTATCCTACAGATATTGGTGAAATGAAATGAAATGCAAAAAAAATACAGAGTATCGAATTATTTATTTCTTTCCTTTTAATAAAAACTAATTCCTTAATCCAATATATCATTTTTTGATCCATAATAGCACACAACAACTACAAGGTATGTATAATAGTTATTAAATTTTGAAATAATTTTTCAAATAGATTTTTTTACGAAAAAAAGTTTTTAATTTATTTAACTATTTATATCCACAGGAATAATAAAAATGTCTCAAACAAATAAAAAAAAATTTTGCATGCTAAAAGCACAGCATCAATGTCACTAAACTTATAATTAATGCACTTTTAATTATATATTATGTTACTTCTTGGAATAAGCGAAAGTCTGTTTACGCGCATTGTTTGATCGCTATAATTATAATAATGAAATAATCGCCTGCGGAATTTTCTTCGTTGAAATAACGCTGATCAAGACAGCGTAAATATTCTCGAGAAACGAATACGACCTATCACCTTAACTATGAGTGAGGCGAAGAATTATTATGTGTTGCATGACTTCGTGATACCATCGCATGACACCGTGGAAAGGTTAATGAATATTAAATTTATTAAATCCACGCGAGGAACTTTTCTAGCGAATAACACGTATATTGATTAAGAAATGCAATTAATTAATTTGAAAAATTAAATTTTGAATTAATCTAATAATGGACAATTTTTCAAAATGACAAGGCTTTTTGAAAATTGGAACACATAAATATCCATGAAATTTCCTTGCGATTTGAATTTTATAGAGTTCAAATGATAAAAGAATTATTAGATTTCTAAGATCTAGTCATTGAATAATGCTCTTTCCAGTTTGCTCCTTGACATTTCTTGTTTTAAAAAACCTGACGTGAATATGCAATTAAAAAAGAAAACATTTATCGTCTTTTACTGCGTTTTTACGGATCACGGAAAATAAATGCCCCTTATGTTATAATGGATTATTCGATCGGGGATAAGGATCCGGGTCCCTCGGCGCGCCCTTTCGTTTCCACGAAAGCGCGTTTTGTGCTGATTAATCGAAAGTCATGAATCCGCCAGCTTTTGCTGATTCGCGACACCTGGTCAATTATACGGCACGTCGCCCAACGTAATCGAAGATCCATCCGTCAATCAGTGATGCGTGACCACGCCCTTCGGCCCCTTAGAATTCGTCCCGTCGGGAACGTGGCCGTAAAACCCCCTCTACTGGATGTGGATACGGGTGTCACAAAGGAAGGCACCCCAATTCGTGGTGCATTAGGCGTGTTCATGGACAGTTGCCTAAGAAAGGGTGGAGGAGAACCCGAGATATCGCAATTGTCGCTGACCGTTTCTCGTTAGAAATGTGAAAAGGACACTTGTTTAGACACATGCGTTCGCATGAATTTATTTTATAAATAAATATATAGATTTATTTTACAGATTAATATATCCGACGTTGTTTTCAGTTGATTATTTTATTCTTATATGGAAACAAAAAAAAATGATGCGAATAGAAATATCCTTCGTATCAGCGAGAATATCATCGATCTAAATTGATAAATAGTATTCAATATTGATTGTACGCTCGTAAACGTATGAAAACGTTTTATTGTTCTGTAGTGATATTTGTCAGTCGCATGAAAAAGTCATTCTGTATAGCCACGTACACTCAGATTAATAGCTACGTTTAACTTTTTGTTTTACGGGAATCATTTCGTCGAACCTCATAAATCTTTACGCATCTCACGCCGGAGCGGCATGGGTAATCTGAGATTAAATTAGTAAATCGATTCCAACGAGTTCTCGTATCCGCTATGAGAACTGTCTGCCGAGAATTATAGTCCGCCGGATGTCTTCTGTCGCTGCTCGACGTGATCGATCGTGGACGCATTTCGCGGGCTCTTCCTTAGCCTCACAGCCGACCGTTTTCTTTGTTCGCCGAAACTCTCCTCCGTCCTCCCTCGAGTCCCAGTGTGGAAAGCAATTAATTCCCGGCTGTTCCACGTTAGGGGTGAAAATCGACTCCCGCCTATATATTGTCGCATGTTACTATTACCGAAAAATAATCATGCGAGAATAAATATTACGGGAATCTCGGGCACGTGTCCTTCGATTCCGGGGTTTGAAACTCTCCGGGGTGGGATAAGATGAAAAACCATGAAAATATGTGTGAGTGCGCGTTTTGCGGACAGCGCGTGACCATAGGATACACCGCATCGTAAATATACTTTCCTCTCATCGTGAATATTATCTATACGATCGAGACAAGTTTTGGATATAACGTCTCAGGCAGGGCGCCACTCTGGAAGTGGATGAGATGTTATACGACATTATATTTTGTTTTTCGAAACGCTTGATCAACAGACTAATCTTTAACACAAAGCGAAATTATAAATATGTAACGGAAATTTCACAAATAGATAAATTTCATCTTTTTTTTTGTTTTTACATCAATCATATTAAAAGTTAATATTTAACGAAACTATAACCGATTCTAAATCGCGTTATTATCACAATGCGAAACTGGAGAATTAATGTTGAATTTCGTATGATGCGAATATAACCGTAATGTAGCCGAACTGTAATATTGCGGCTATATTAAAATAAATTGCTTCAGTATTATTACCGAATTGTGTCATTGACGACTGAGAGATTATTAATTTCGTGTTATTAATCTTATTTTTTTTTTTTTTTGTTAAAAAATTAAGCAAACGCGTCGTTCACCAATCTCGCGAACGAAAATGGCAGACGATTTATTTGCGTGTTGATACTCTTCTATCGTGATTAAGGCTTAATGGAGAAACTTAATTTCTTGGGTCATTGCCCGCCAAGAGAGCTACGCTATCATCATCGTGTATCGTCGTCTGGTCGGTGAGGTGAAACGCAAAAAAAAGAAGAAAGAAAAGAACAACGTGATCGAAGGAACGACAGCGAGACACGGAGGACGGAGGTGTAGGCACGTAGATAAAAGTATCCAATGAAGGGGATGCTGGAGTGGGAGGGACAGGGGATTATAAATTGGCTACTTTGTGTCGTGGTTATTGGAGGGCCAAATTGCGAACGACCATCCATCCATTTTTCGAGTCTGATACTCACTTTCTCGCCCCCTCTCGTTTTCCCGGACGTTGTCCTTCTCCGCCGAGATAGTTCCTTCTTGATGCGAATGATCGTTTAACGATAACGGATCTCATTGTCAGAAAACTGGCAAATAATCATTTTATATAAAAGGGACATGAGGAAAAATATTTTTGCTCGTCTCTCCTTATAATTTATAGAAGTTGACATGGATCACAATAGATTCCTTCCAGTTCCTTCCGTAGGAGAATTCTGCTTCTAACATGTTGCTTAATAAATATGCATTATAAGAATACTATTCAAGATCAGATGGACGACGCTATCGCGGAAATGGTTGTCTTACAAGCACGAAGCTTGACCTTCGTGACTTCTTATTCTTTTGAAGCTGAAAGATTGCACCTTCGCATTTTCGTGCAGCGAAGCGTGTCTATACGATAGGCGAGGATGATCGACGGGACGTAAGGAAGATAAGGGTGCGGAACGAGCCAGCCATTTCCAGAAGGGAGGATTCACCGGGATTCCCGGGTCCATTGACAAATTTGCTGGCGAGCAAAAAGGCTGCTTGGTATGCATCCCTCGCTTGGTCCATCAGCTATGCAAGACCCCGGCTGAGCTTCCACCACATGTGCGTGACATGACGTGTGCATCATCTCGCCCGGATGGCTCTATAAAAAGGCCTTATATTTACGCAAATTTTAATAATATCCTCTAATTAGATAATTTTTTAATTATAAACCCACTTTAGTGATTTATTTCTAATATTAATTTGTATATTTTATTAAAAATTATAAAAAAACTGTGTAAAAATATTACAAAAATAGTGAAACATCTACCTAATTTTTCCATACTTAAAAAAAATTACTCACGATAGATAGCTTTTTTCCAAATTTACATTTTTAAATATTAATTAAAGATTTTTTTAATTATACAAAAATTGTATTTGTAAATGTGCTTGTGAATATGTGTTGATATAACATTTAAATATCCAATTATCTTAAATTTTTAAATTTGATTCTAACTTCTTGAAACGTGATTCCGGTTTTCTAATTTTTCCGCGTGACGTCGATGCGCGAGACAATTTAAAGAGAAAATGAAAATTCAAGAGCGGCGTCCTTAAAACTCGTTGCCCTAGCTACTGCCTGCGTTGTTTACGCGTAATTCCACCCCTTGTCGTGGGGTTAGCTAATTGGTTATCGACCCCGCGACTGCCTGTCTTCAGGGTACAATTTCAAGAGGAAGCGACCTTTCTACTTATCGTGTTGAAGATGTGAGCGTTTTCGAACCAAGTCTTGTCTCTTTTTCTCTCTCATTCTCTTTCTTCCACAGCTCATCTTTCGAATATTATGAATTTTAATACGTTATTATTAGAATTCTTTACCTATCTTATAAGAGAAGTATCTTAAAAAAATTTCCCTTGACGATATCTTTGGATTAATATCATTCGAAACATTTTATCTGTATCCAATAAGCATATGAATTATTTGCATCACTAAAATTTAGATATAATTAAGTACTAAAATATTTTCTTCTTATTGACTTTGAAACAAAACTCATATTTCATTATTTTAAGAAATATATATATCATTTATATATATATATATATATCGTTTTATTAATCGTTTTATTAATTAATTACGTGAAGCAACGCAAAATTGATTTTCTGATGGAATTATCGTTGGTCTTGTTAAATGCGAATTGAGTTTTCCATTTTCTGTCAAACGCTGCAAGGAGCTCAATTGGAGTGTTCGAAGCAAAGCTGATGATGGCCACTCGAGCGAACGATTCGCCGCGGGTTCGATTTTGCGAAACTCTCGAGTCTCTTCTACGCGCAGGCACCCGGACCTCGTTATCTCAGACGGTTTGAAGTGTCCGCCATCCGGAAACGACTGAGTGGTTGCCGGCCGATTCACGAATACAGCATACTGGTGAAAACAGCCGCGCGATGGTCCGAAGGGTCGTCGGTCTCGTACTCTGCTGGCTTATTTATCAGATGAAGGGACGAGATCTCCCACCCCTACGGTAATAGCTTTACATTGGAAAACTTCTGCAAATTTGTACCGCTTGAATCATTGAAGCGCACCCGATGGATTCGATGAATCGAAAATTTAGGAGCCGCAGCGGGACTTCCGAAGTGGGTCACGTTCTTCAGAAATTACATTCGTTGCGCGAGCATCGCCGGTGGCGAGCATTAACTTTAAATAAAGAGCGAAAGGGAGGGATGAAGTTCCTAATAGTAGAGGACAGAAGGTTTACACACGAGAGCTGTTCGTGAATTTCGTTCACAAAAATATTTTATTGCAAATGCATTTTTAAATTAAGGATTTCAGCGCAATAAGAGGATGCGTTTATAATTTACAAAATCTTTTAAATATGAAGTCGTATTTAAAGAACAAAATTGAATGGAATAGAATGGAATAGATCGAGTTGGATTAAATCGTTTTTTATACTTAAAGCGGATTTCACAAATCGCGTGCCCTCTTTATTTTTCGAACTCGTCAATTTCAGTAATATATTTACTCGTTCAGAATATTGTGTTTTTCTTACCTACAGTAAGATTCTATCACGTGTCTATTCAATGGGTTTAGGTAGGCGACATCGTATCATCCGGCGATCTCAGGGATCCCTTTTCTGCACTTAGATCAAAGGCGCGAATATCCGACGCGATAGTGACCATCGACCCTTCTTTTGGTTTCAATGTCCATCCATTTGATCTTTCTTCCTTCCAGCCATGTCGCGAGGGAGGTTTACCGAGAAGGCGCGCTTTTACGATCGGCCGCTACCTACCGAAACATGTAAATGCGAGTTAGAATCCCTTCTGCCCGGTCCCTTTTATCTGCGTTCTCTTCTACGCTGTTTATGCATTCCAGGGTTGTACGGTTACGTCACTTTTACAGTATTGCATCGCGTTACCTTGAAGGTACAGACGTAACGTAATTTCCTTTCTTTGTCTGAGGAAGCATATTAAATATTCAAATGTTTGAAATGTTTTATTAAAATAAACCGAGTGTTTTAAATGCTGCATTATTGTATCTTTGTTCAGGTATATGGATTTGGTTGAAGAAAAGAATTGAGAATCGTTCGAGAGACACAGAGACACATATAAGATGAAAAATTATTATTATAAATAGTTATAAAATAATCTTATAAATAATCATCGCGTTGTACAGCAAATTATGCGAGGGAGATCTGAGAATTTTTGCTAAAACTCACAACCCGCTTGCTTTTCTATCTTCAGCGAGGAGGTCCCGCATAATTTCCGGCCCAGCGATCTCTTCCCCGCGGTTCCTAAGCTTCGATTATAAATTCCACGACCAACGAAATATCATATTCCCTCTGCGATCCTTTCATCCGCCATTCAAACGACGATATTTTTACGGTCGCGCGTAGGTCTCCGCACGGAAACATGTAAATACTTACGAATCGCACTACACACAGACCATTTCGTTTGACGATGCGCACCAGCCGTTCCTCATCTTACACGTACCTCCCGCTGTCGAGAATGCCGGGTCTTCTTTCGTCGCTTCCCCCGCCGGCTTTACGTCACGTCAGCGAAGATCACGCGCTTTTACGACGTCCAGCTTTATGAGAGGTTTTCGGAAATATTTCATCTCCCGCACGGGGCGCGGCGTTCCGCTTTCTTCCCACCGACGTAGAAGTCTTCTCAAAGCGACGCGATCCCGACGCGACAATGGGAACTTGCAAGTTTTTTACGCCACCTCGAAATGAGGTGGGATGATACCGAACAATGTAATGCCGTTTTACGCGAGATCTTGGGTCCGTGCTCGCCTTGGTGAAATTATTAAACTGAAAACGTCACTGACAACAACGATTGTTTTGAAGAAAATACTTAGTTCTTAATGTTTAAAGTTTTTTTTTTTAGTCATTATTAATTGTTAACCATTGTATGATACAAGCTACTGACATTTTTTGCAGATCTCAAATTTTATTTTAAATAAATAAAAGTATATCATAGAGGAGCGAGATTACAGAGTGATACAACTCAATTTATTATACATCTCTTTGATATTTTAAATTATATAAAATAACGCTTCTGCCTATAAATAAATATAAAAGCAAAGATTGATATTATAAAATTTATATGTATTTTGATTTTACTATATTTAAATATGATTACATTAAAATTTAATCATTTTTTGACTCATCATTATATCAATTTCTAGATATTCCGAATATGATAAAAAATATATTTTTTTATTCTATAAACGTATTTTTAACTTTAACATAGATTTTTAAATTTTGAAAATATTTATTCGCTGTACCTTAATCTGTGCAATTTAATCTGCAAAAGAGGAAATATATCTTGCAATGTAATTTTTATCTGGATTTTTAGTTTCCATTTCCAGAATTTTCACTCCGATATTTCACAGACATGGGACGACACGGCAATCCGATGGCCTCGTCGAATTTATCGAGCCACTATCTCGCGACCCTCGTCGAGCGTTACACGCGTTTGGATCCTCGGCGAAAGGGGTTGCAGAGGGAAATCCTGTCGGGTAGAAGAAGAAGAAGCTCGACGTCGCGTCGGGCGTCAACATTGTGACGAAATTCCGTCCGGTGTCGTTTGCGGCAACGCGCGTCGAGACGTATATATATATATGAATATGTCGAACCCGATCGTCGATGGCTGCGAGGAAGTAGCGGACGAGGGAAACGAGGTTGGCTGCCAACGGGCATCGACATCGAGGAAAGGAAACCGAATGTGTTCGTCGCTCATACGCCCGACGCATACATACGACGTATTACGGGCACGTCGTCGACCTGCCTGCGCGATTCTCCGTCGGTGATATCGAGACAAGAAAGGGATGCCATGGTAATGGCGGTGATGCTCGTAATGTTTTGCGTATTACCGTCTGCAAATTGTATGTGGGGTGCACACGGAATCGTTTGTTCACAAACGATGTTTGCTTCGCGAACTAATTGCTCGCGATACTTTTCTAATAGAAAAGAGATTTTTGGCTGATTATTTGAAATATTAACCATGTGCTCTTCCAAAGGGATAAAGTTCTTGAGGACGCGTTCCTCTCGTCCTGGCTTGATCGTCGGCGGAGAGTTATCGCCGTGCCTGGAAATTAGTTGCACCGCCATGGCTCGTTTCGCCACGGGGAGATCTCGGAGTCGATTAAATGCCCTTCATCCCTACGAAGTCTCCCGCTTGATTAATTCGCGGAATAAGATGTCGTAGGTATCGGGGTTACTGTTGGCGCGGTGGAAGCCGTGGAAGAAGCGGGAAACCTGCCTCCGGATTCATCCCCAGTTTAGCCATCCTTGACGGCTCTTTGTTCTCCGAGTGCTTCTCGCGTAAGATCACGAGCGACGCCCGCCTTTCGCAGGTTTTATCGCGCATAATGTCACCGAAAGCCGTACAGACAAAGGAGTGAGCACCGAAATCGGAAAAATATACGAGAACCGGCCAATCGAGGGCTCTCGCCTTAACGATCGCCGTTAACGACCTAGAAAAGGGGGACTCCTCTATTGGTCAGTGAGATAGGGCGGTTGGAATCCTTAAAGGGAATATGACCTTGACTCTACGGGGGGTGCTCCCGTCACAATCCGATCTTACAAATGACATCCCCGAGTTGACTGATTGACCGCGAACGATTTCATTACTGCTATTAGATAGAAAAGATATTATTTATTATTTTTATAGATATATCTATTTTTTAATCTATCTTTTAAATTAACGTAATTGTATGATAGATATGGTATAATTCTTGCATTACACAATAAAATTTATGGGGCAGATTCCGATCATTGTAGAGAGATTAACGATCGCGTTAATTATTATTAATCAAATAAATTTATAGTCAATAATTCCTAACTCGACAAACTGCATTACAAATGACAGATATTTTTATACATGGTACAAATCCGCTGAGGAAATAATTCACAAACGATAATGCGTTTCGAGATACAATTCATTACATATACACACAACACACACATATATGCGTGCAATATTTTATCTAGATTAATCCAAATATCTCTCTCATTGCACGAGTTTGTAATACAATTTTTTTGTTTCAGTTATTTTAATTTTTGCTGATCACACGCAGAAATTCGAATTTTTTATTAAAAAAATAATGTAGCATATATATATATATATATATATATATATATATAAAATGTCGTATAAAAAATATGATATAAACATAACAAGAATTCTCATAAATACACTTCATAGAATTGCAAATTTACGCTGACAAATTTGACGAATAAAGAATTACGTATTGGATTTTTATGTTTGAGTTTTATTTATGGGCTTTACTGCTATTATTTATATCAACGAAAATTGCAACATTATTTCGGAGCTAACCGAGAATCGATGTAACGAGAAAAACTTCTGCATTCGGCCGCGTTATATTTTTCACGAACATAGTTTTAAGCACACCTCCGGGCCCGAAAACACACCACGTCACGTACCAGACATCAGACCGTCGATACATCGATATCGCCGTGGTGAAGTCGTTATTGCCCTCGGAGGGCAAGCAAATCGTAGTAGCGCGGCGAGTCGCTTCGGGCAAAAATCCATTTGGGGCGTGGGATCAATCGCCATTCAAAAGATAGGCGTTCGAGCGCTTGATTAATGGACCCATTGTAGCGCCTCAACAATTTCAAACTTGTTCGTAACAAGCGGGCAAGCACAATAAAAAAAGAAACCCGAAGCGTTGTGGCTCTAAACGGCATTGGAGCAGGAGAGGGTTGAATTACTCGCAAAAATTTTCTAAATATTGTTAATTCCTCCGAAGGTCATTCTTCGCCGAAGCCATTTATATTTCACGAGCAGAGTACGAGAGCTGTGTGTCGAAATATATTCCCGGCATGGCGGACTGCTTCATTCGAATAACTGTCACAAGGGATACCAGCTAGGTCGGAACAGTCTTGAGAATTCGGGATCAATTATTATTCGTACGGTGCTCATTCATTCGTGATTAATGGATTGTCCAATGGCCGGCCCGGAATGCCCGAAGCTTATTCTAACGCAATAACCTGCGTAACCATTCCGCCTCGAAACGAAAGCAAAGATCCGTCGCGACACCGAGACGTCCCCGCGCACTTTCCGACGAAGACATTAAATTAATTGTCATTAGGCGCCTCGCGTCAGCTTAGGGGTTTGCATCGTCGAGTAGAGGACCGATGGGGTCCTGCTGTCACCCTCTCGTTATTAATAACGTTTTCTCCCGGGGCCGCATGGCCGGTCTCGATATAATGCCGCCCTTGGCTCTCTGGAAAATTTTTGCACGCCGAGGAGCACCGCCCGTGGTTTTCTTCAAATTTCATTTGCATTTATATTCGCCTTCCGGATACCACGTTCACAACAACGGCAGACGCGATTATGATACCGAGAATGTTTGGCACTTCTGAAAGCCAGCTGACGGGTTTTATTAATCTATTTTGATGAAAAACAGCCGCGGGGTGGACGAAGAAAGGATGGTTAAGTGTTGATAGCACAACGTTACTTCAAGATAAATTCTTCAACGGGCTTTACATTACATTATTGATAGTAAATAGTTAAATTTTAATTTGTGTCAAAGGCCCACAGACCATCACATTCCGAGGTAATAGTCGTACAGTTTCGTCGTTGGAAGTTCATTAAAGTTTTCATGGATCTCGTTATTCGCACATCTCCAGCGATTATTAATATCTTTATAATTATTATTATAATCATTCCCTTTGCTCCTTGCCAATTCGCAGTGAAGAAGGGAGAAGTCTCTTAGGGATCCAAGTATTTAATGAAGCACCTCTTACGTGGGTCGTTCCCAAGGGGAGAAGAGGCGTACCGTTCCTGTCATTATTCCGAAACAGACTGGCATCATTGTTTATATAATTATATCTCGACCATGGCAGATACCGTCCCCATTCGTTGTCATCAAATTAACGAGTCATACTTACCAGGCATTGTGCCAACAGCCAGCTTTACACAAGATCGTTTTTACTTACTAGTTTATGGTTGTGCAATTTAATTACTATTGGGAAATCTAATTTTTGTAATTATAGTAAAACGATTTTACGATTTTTTTATATTAAAATAAAAGTTCTGTGATATCTTTCACATATAAATGAGTCTTATATTTTAGTATTTTAATTAGGAGAAATTGAATACTACAAAGATATACAGCCACAATAATGCGAATATTGATTAGTTTTTAAATTATTGATAGTAAAAAGTGATAATTGTTGCCAACACGGATAATTAGAACAGGAATTGTGTTACATCCTGGACAAGATTCTTTCTCAACGTTTGTACTAAAATAAAAATCTAAAGCGGATTGATTTTCAGAAGTTAAGAGTTAAATAATTATTAAAATAAAATTAATTGACCCAAAGAATTCTTTAAATTAATTTCTTAATAAAATTTCTAAAGGAATTTGGAATCTTATCTTTAAATTCAATAATTTATTTCAGAGCTGAATAGCAATCAGCAATAAAATTAAGTTCCAAAATTTGATTTAAATGTTGTTTGCTGACAATAGCGTAGCAAATAATATTTGTTGTTTTTAAAAAATATTGCAAAATAAGATAAAAATAATTTAATTTTGAAAATTTTATTAGAATATTTAAATGTGCCTAAAAGAAAAAATCAATAAATTTAATTGAAAAAGGTCAGATTCCAAATTAAACAAATTATTTAATTAATTATTTTAAATCAAATCTCTCTTTTTTATTCTTATATCTTTATGAAACAGAAAATTAGTCGATAATAGAAGAATAATGAATTGAGCAAAAAATCAAGTTATAAATTGAAATATATCAACAGAATTTAAAATTAATTATTTTAATTTTGATTGTATTAATAAAAACAATCGGCAATTCAAAAATTACAAAATGCATTATTTATTATGAACTGATTAATGCATAAACTAATTCAATTTTCTAAAATAAAATACTTAAATATATACTGACGCAAAAAAGGACAATTCACAGATTCTTTCCAGAATATATTTAAATTATTTTAGTGGTAGCAATGAAATTGTATAGCATTTAGATCTAAATTTTAACTAAATTTTTAGAAATATAACATAAAGATTAAGTTTATTCAGAAAGCATTCCAGAAAAAATAGCCAGTACGAATTGAGAGATTCACATTCATTTCTACAGCGCAAGCTAAGCCACATCAATGAAAAGTCAATTATATTATGAAATTTTTGTGTGCGTATATGAAAAGAGAAATAAAGCTAATAATAATAGTAATTAAACAAATTGAATCATAAGAAGTAAATATTAATATTAGAAAATGAAACGACTGATAATAGACTCAAAGAATGAGAAAAAGAAAAAAATAATGTTACGGGCCAATAAATGGAGTCCGTCCTGAAAATTTCCCTAAAATACATCACACGTTATTGAATTGCGTACAGATTTATTCGTTAATTTTTGTTTTAAATATCATCTTTAGAAAAGATTATTACAGAGATACTTATGCGAAGAATGCTTTTTACGAATTGCGGTAACCCTCAAATTTTAACAACGCAATGATGGATTGGCACTTTTATGATGACAGAAAGAAATGTGCGGATTAAAAAGAATTGTTACAAACAAATCGTGACAAAGGGAGAAAATATTATTATCAATATTACAGAATATTATTAATAGCAAAATAATTTTGATTGATAATTTCTTAATAATAAATCTAAAGACTGTTAATGTGTAATGTCAACTTTCAAGAATAAAGAAGGAAAGTACCAAATAGAATGAGTATTATAAAAGCTACGTATCTTGCGAGGAATCTTATAGCGAGAAATATTCGCCGTTGTGATTTCAATAAAGAACGATAGGAATAACTTCATTTCCCGTCGTGTTGTACCGATGCCAACGCGCGTCGTCTTATCCGCACGCGTATCTCCCTTAAGGACAGTGAGTCTGGTGAAACTGCGATACCGGCGCAATATTAATAGCGTATACCTCCTCGTTTTCCCTCTCGCAGTTGAATCCAACCCCGAAGACAAATCCCAAGCTAATGTTGTTAGCCAGTCCTCCCGGGAGCCGTACCATTCTCTCATACAAACAGACAATGCACCAAGTAGCTTCGCAAAGCTTAGATAAACACTCTAATATCTGGTCGATCGAGTGACTCGTTGAAGAATGGGTCGACTCTTCTTCTTTATCTTGAAAACATTAACGATGAATTATTAATTATGTATACCGCCATTGAACAACTCGTCAAATTATTTCTACTTATCGTCAAGGTAGGTTAACGCATAAAATCTTTTAAACGTTCATTATATCAAATATGAATTTTAAATAATAAAAAAAAAACAACTTTACTTGTCTAAAGAATACTTTTATATTTATAATTTTATATATATATATATATAAAATTATATTCATATTTAAAATTATATTTTTATAATTATAAAAATATAATTTTTGTTCCATAGTATATGTAATTTTATTCTTTACGACATCTGCATTCTCTCTTTTTTTAACACAATGATGCAACATACTGACACTTTCAAAAGCGTACATTCGTTGGACTCCAACTGAGACTCGATCGAAATTAGCAGATTATTTCTTCCGCGTTCTGCGCGGCTAATGATCGGTATTACCAGATAGAAGAGGCAAGATCGTATTTCATTGACACTTGGATGAGGGTCAATTAGGCGCTATTAGCGTCGCTGGATTTTAATTCCATAACGAAACTAATACGTGGAAGATATCGAAACGGATAATATGTAAGAGGCGATCCCGCTTCACTATTTAATCGGATTGTCGATTTACAATTGGCGCAGCCGAATCGTAGTTGACATATAAACTTTTATGTGTTTTAAGCAACGTATCCGCGCCATAAAATTATATTGAATGAGAGAATGATCGTATGTCCATGCGGGATTATTCTATTTCTTATTACGACAAATATTCGCTGTAACCACAAAATACTTGGAATGATTTTCAGTTGAATCAAATTCTCTCGCCGAATAGTTTTCGTTTGTCACATTCCACGAGATTCCGCGCCTCGACAAACGGAACACTTCAAAAACATACCGTAATTTTTAATTCGCTGCTGTTTCACGGCTCGCCGTGAAAAATTACGCGAGAAAAATATGATCGAAATCCCGGAACGACTGTGTAATTGCGATGAATTCGCCGCGCCACATAACGGTCTGCCATTATGCAACCTTTTGCTCTTGGCAAGTCAATGAGATCCGCTTTCTTAGTTCCTTATTATTACGGTTCTCTGCATCTCATTTAACTTTCTTTCTCCCTTAAATAATCGCGCTGTGCATATGGCCTTTGGCAATTTATTCATAACAATTATTCAATAAAAACATTTGTTTAATAATTATATATAATAATGTATAATAATATAATAATATTATAATATATAATTATAATATACAATAATATTTAATAATTATATGTATATTTTTGAAAAAAAAAATCACAGAAGCAATTTTCTATCGAAAAGTAATCGAAGTAATCTTTTTAAGTAATTCGATTAATGTTATTACGATACTATAAACGTTAATCGATAGATTAACGTTATTTCTTCCTGATGAATGATATTTTAGATGACTCGGGTCGCGAAACTCTTCATTTCTCTTATAAAGTGACATATAAGCGCGGTCATTACGGAGGGTCAACGTAAGTGCGAGGCAGAAGAGAGAAGTCAGAGGTCGGTAATCGTGGCGTGGTGCAATGTTACGGTCTATCTTGTAAGAGCCCGTTTAATGGTCGTCTCAGGAGTCGCTAATATGCCGTAAGTAGGGAGGGCACAACTCCCATAATCGTAACTGCAGTTGTCCTTCGTGCCTTCGCGCGAAACGACGTTCCCGGCGCACGTTTGTCCTCATGTCGAGAGCCAGAATTTCTAGAATTCCGCGCACAACCGTCGACATCGAGGTTCTATCATTATTTCGACATTGAGTCAGAAAATTTCATGGTCTGTGATTTAATTTGTACAAATTGCAAACTGCGGTGTCCGTTGATGACGTCATTGTTTCTGAAAATTTGCGAGCACTTTTCTTACTTAAAATTTCAAAAATTGTCGGCACGACTTGTATAAAGCAGATGAAATTTATAATATACGCTCGTATATTTAATGTAAAAAAAGAACATAGTTTTCAACGGATATGCCTCCCTTGTGGCATATTAAATCTGTAGAATCTGACTTACGCGCTAATTATTTCCGCGCACGTATTCCAATGGTTATCTTCGTTATGTAATTTCCATTTTTCTCGGAAGCATTGCGTGTGCAACCAAAGTACCTCTTGCAAAATCCGCTCACGTTCTTACCCTTCACACGCATTGGCATCGACCACTGCGATATTTCACCGTTACGTTTAATAATTCGTAGACAGAGCAACGAAGTCTGGCTTAAACTCTTTTCGCTATGCGTCGTCACCCCTTTACCGTATTTTTCTCAATTTTACGCCGCTCTCGTGACTACGCTGACTGCTATTTTAAATCCGTGTTTCTTTTATAAAATTAAAATTATCATTACTCTTTCTACTTTAATATTCAAAAATATTTTTCAAATAAAAAGGCATTTAATATTATCCGATAAATTTTTTTGAAAAAAGATATATGTCAATAAAGGAACTTATTCTAAGAAAATCTGTATCTTTATATCTATATATATATCGAGATAAAGGTAAAAGCTTCTTTTTCATAGAAATCTCTATAAAAACACGGAATTAAAAATATCCATCCTTTAAAAAATCAAATAAATAATAATATAAAGAAAGTCATATTTGAAAATATAACGCTATTTACAAGATCAGCTTTATTACATCGTGTTTCGACAAGACAATTCGGTGTTATCTCGTAAATAGGATAGGCAAACTTTGAAGTATCCGAGGGACGCGCTTGTGATCCATCTCGAGATGGGCAAGTCGCAATCGCTACATCCATATTCACGTAGAATGAGCGGGGGCGATTTCCGTGATTCTCCTACACTCCTGTACTCTTGCACGCGCATTACTGCCTGCGGACCCGCCGCCGCGGCTGAAATTACGCGGATGCCTGCGATACTCTCAGATCAGTTCGGTCAGATCGGTCGTTAGATCGCAGTCTAGATCGGCCATTAGATCGTTCGCGTGGCGGACGAAGGAGGGACAGTCTGGGCGTAATGGGAATTCGGTACCAATCTCGTGTACGGAGATGTCTCTCGGAAACGTGCGCAGAATGTTTAGCCATACGCTCATCTCGAGGCTCATCCCTCGGCGTCGCGAGACGCTTGTCTACGAATGCAGAACGGAATCGCAGCAAGTGAATCCCGACGCGGGAACAGGGGGTAGCTTGTATAGGGATGCTATCAGACATTTCCCTCATATGTATACATAGCGTAATATATTGAGAAATTACATATATCATAGACGATAATTGATGCAAATGAATATTCAGAATGTTTCTTTTGTGTACTGAAAGGTTTATATTTACACGATAGGGATGTATATTGGTTAATTATATATGATATATAATGAAATAATGAATTATAAAAATAATTAATGTTTAATGTACAAGATAGTATAGAGAACCATAGGCATAATTTAAAGATAACGGACATGTGCAAATTTGTCGTCACAAGAATGGAATGTGTATGATTGTCTGATTCACACGAAAACATGTATGCAATTCCGTGAGAAGGTCCCTTACAATCAGACCCCAGAATGAATACAGCATAGATATATAAGAGCTTGTAACTCTTAATTAACTGCATTCTTGAGCTGACTAATTGTGCTGATATTTATCTCGTTTTACGAAAAAAGAAAATTACTTTCTTCAAATCGATCAATTTATTGAGAATATTCCTATTGATTGATTTGATTAAAGTATCATATTTTATAATACTTTATAATATATTAAAAATATATTATGTACTTCTCTATACAGAAATATTTTATAACTTAGACATAAAATGTACCAATAAGTACAAGTATCTTTTTGGAGATTTATAGTATAAATTTATATAAATTTATTATAATAATTCCGATTATTAAGATTGATACTACTAAGATTGATACTATACATTTTTATGTGATTATATATGTGCATGTATGTATCCGTGTATGTGTAACTAAATGATAAAGACATTATTAAATTCAACAGCATTGCCCCTAATATTTGTTTAATTGATCGCAATCACGTAAATTTAACTATAATTGTAGCGAGACAGAGGTACGTCTGACAGTCGGTCTGAACGCGTCTTGAAATGATCTCATTTATCTTCTAGTATTCCAGCGGGCAGAGCTCACTGTCTTGCGAAATTAATCAGCCGACTGCAGACGATGCGCTGCTCTGCTCTGATGTCGTCCCATTTCTGTCACGATAAATTGGCAAATATACATTACGTCCGAATTTTTTCTATAGTGTATTCGTACATCAGTTTATCATCTTTGCAATTCACAATTAATCATAATCTATTTTTTTATAAAGACATAATCTTTAATCTAGGAGAAATCGTCATTCGTCATTTAGATTTTACCATAAAAAGATAATTTAGAATATTCTCGAGGAGCAAACAGTTTCGAATATATCTAAAACTTTCAAGAGAAATAGAAGTAACTTTAGCGATAGAAGCATGAGATATATCGGTCGAGTTCATCGTGTCTTTCAATTAACTACTACGGCGCTACGGCATGCCATATAGGACAAGCTTCCCTATAAGAGACGAGAACCCGGTTCGATTAACCGACGTAAAGTCTTCATAGAGAATCCTTCGTCGTATCTACCGTCGAACTTTAGTAACGAGCTGGTATAGCTGGTAATATTCCCACGTCGACCCATGAAGATGTACGAGGGTAGAAACGAGAAGGGAAGACTAGGTATACGCGAGCCATCTGGATCGATCTGGGATTCTTCTTTGTCTCCTGTTTACTTTACGAAACGGTTCGGTTACCCGGCACAATAATTTGACTTTAATTGACATTATACACAACGCACAGAATAACCTGGTTCGAGTTACGCAATTTACGTGGCGGCATCGCCTGAGGAGTACTCGAGAGAGAAAGAGACAGAGAAAACAGATGAAAGGAAAGGAGAAGTGTCGCGAGGGGAACGTTTTAATATAAATTAAAATTCAATACTAAAACGTTATGTTAAAATAATAATGTTTTCTAATGTAAGAAAGTTTAATCTTATTATGATAGCATAAATAAAATAATGTCGACTATTTCGTCGTAATTCCGGTCTAAAAAAATTGACATATGATAAACATTAGCGTAACCGAATGCAAACAGCACGGTTATTCATTTTCCGGTCTGTTTGTTTCGGTAGCGAGTAAAATTTTGCATGAACGGGCAACTGAAAGTAAGAGAATACATTGGTATGCATTTGCGGCGGCTGGGCAATGAAAAATATATGTGTATGTGTGCATGTGCATGTGTGTGTGTGTGTGTGTGTGTGTGTGTGTGTACGCGCGCGCGCGCGCACATACCCCGCTGCGATGGAGTACCTTCGCGTAATTTGAGTACGAGCCAACCAAACGCGGGTCGAATCGCTTCTACAGGGGTGCGGTTCGCGAAACAAAGGGCGTTGGTTCGCCGGTACCAGTAAAACGACCGGCGGGACAATACAAAAGTTTTACGACTGTCGAAACTCCGTGCACGACCGGCCGGGTTTTCACCAGCAATGGCAGGAAGCACGGCGAAAAAAAGCCGAACCGGCTGCGCCGTATAGGTAAAAATCGAAACTTCAACTCGTCACTTCATCGTCGTCACACATTCATCGAAATGACGATATCGAAGTATTAAACCGCGTCAAACACAAGGGTACATATGTCGGAATCGTTGTAGAAATAAATCACATCCCTCGATTTTTTTAGTCCATTTCAGTCATATATATATATATTTTTTATTTAGAAAAACAAATAGATCTATTTTTAAATGTTATCTATTAGAAATAATTATTCTGAAACATTTTGGATTTTGGTAACGATTATCGAGGATCTCGAAAATAAGTGAACGTACTATAGAATTAATTAACATTTTAAAAACTTATGTAATTTCTCGTCGCAAATTATATAAGTTTTTTTTTTTATCACTCTTCCTTTGTTCCTACATTTTATTTTACTCTAAAGCTTCTAATAATTCAGAATTCGCAAATATCTTACTCCTAATTACTATTTAAGACACGTGCGTCGTATCAAAAGACAATTTCACCAAGCACGTAATTTAACTATGCCAAGTGAGACGCGCGCACGCATCTCGATGCGTAGGGCACGCACTTGCTATAGGGTATATACGTGCCATCGAATTAAGCACCGACGCGAAGCGTAATTCGCTTAGTTTCCCTTTCGAAGCGACCCGTCGGTTTCGACTATGTCGAAAACCGCGTTATTATCTTGGGCCTCACAAAGGGCACCGGTCGTAACTTCGAATAACCGTGCATCCTCTTGCGAGCTGCGCTCGCATCACACACGAACGATGGGCTTTTAGCAACAAAGAGCAATCTGTGATCGTTATTGACTGCCTACGCGAACCTGTGCTTCGTTTGTCCTTTCCCCTCCTTTCGGGATCGACGCATTCCAAATGCGTTGTACGGTACACGTTTCATTGTTTTCAAAATATGTTCATTTAATAATAATAATATTAAGCTTGTATGTATTTTTATAATAATAACGGTAATCTTAATATCTCTATAGTAATAATAATAGTAATCTAATGGTAATCTATATAATAATAATAATAATAATCTTCGTATGTAAATCTTGCATGTAGATGCAATCTGGTATATCTTGTTTTGCATATTATCAGTTTAATTTACACGATGCAATGACAAGCTGGAGCTCCTCTCGAAGGAAAATTCTTTACATGTCATTTACTTTTTCTTGGAGATAGCTGCTATTTTTATCGTCTTTCTGCAAAGTTGGTGCCACGCCACCACGCGCCATCTAATTCCACTTGCAAATGACTGTCGCCAACAAAGTTTGTCCGTGGTTTCGTGTGTACTTCCCGCGACCCCGATATCGATCTTGTTCCACGACTACACACCTCGGACACAGCCTTGGGAAACCACCGTCGGAAATAACATCTTCGTGCCTCTCGGGAACGCCACTCGATGTCGCAAACAATGACTTTGTAACTCGTGCAGGATGGTCCGGGATGCGCGTACGGTCCCGGCCAATACCTCCGGGGCAAAGTTAGCTGCTCGACCCTCGGCACTCCGTAGATGGACAATGGGCCGCCTTCCCCTCGGTCATTATGAAGTGAGCTCGCCTCCAATGATGGCTAAATCTAATCCGGCACTCGTACTGAAGAGCCGTCCTGCGCGAAGGGTTAGATCAAGTTAGAACGATTGCTAGAACTAAGGAAGATATGAAATCGTTCCAATTAAATTGCAAAATGGGAAGATCTAAAAAAACGTCGAAATATCTAGAATTTTTTTACGTTTTATCCACTATTTTCAACAAAGTATTGAGAATAATTATAAATAAATATTCAAAGACTCTTGCAATGCAATATAAATATTCGACAAGTTTTCACTTATTTTATTATTGTCATAGATGATTTCTTTTAGAAGAAAGGAATTTATATTGATTTGCAAAATTATTCGTCTACGTACAAAATTCTCATTACGCTGATGTATCATTTTACTTAAGGTACGGCGGCGTTGCCCGGCACCGAATTTAATTAAGGAAATTTTCTTTCCCTGTCCGTATATAGGGGATCATCAGGATCGGGCTTGCTTGATCGAGGCAAGCGAGTCTTAAGGCACCTTTCATTAATTCACGACAGAGGCAGAAGAAAGCTAAGACGAGGTAAGATTTCATTCGATCGTGCGTGGTAGCGCAAACAGGTGTACGTGGAGGAAACACACTTGGTGCTTCGATAAAACCCAATAAGCAGCGTGCAACATAATCCTGATTGGCAGAGTGCTTGTAAGGCGACACCGCCGCTAAGTTCCACAAGGCGCCTCGAATGCGTTTTCTTTGGCGAGAGACGCCTTTACGTTTCTCCTTCCTTTCGGCTCCCGCAGCTTCGTTCTACGAGCACGGCCCTTCGATCCCAACGACGGAGAGCCAAATTTCATTACATTTGCTCTGCCGACGCGATAGTATCGAGTTAACGTTGCCCGCGGTGCTCGCCCGCTCGCCGGCGGCAAACCGATTCACGGCAATTAGGATGATTCGCCTATTCGGAGAACGGGAAAGGCGATCTCATCGAGTTTCACGATTGTGCGCCGCTTATGCTGCCCCGGCCGCGATTGGTATTTTCGTAGGTGCAACGATACAAACGTTAATTAGCGTTGGACTCGGTTGGATCGGGATATCCGAGCGGATTGGGAGAAACTGGGGGCGAGAGCGGACAGTTAGAGAACATCGGCAAATTAGAGAAAAGGAAGTGGTTCGCGTTGCGCGGGAATCGCGTATATAATGAGACGGAGAAACGCGGAAAATTTTTTAAAAATTTCCACAGAAGAAGCATCCCGCGAGCGTTCCGCGGCGCGCGGCATTAAGTAATTAACGTCGCCGTCGTAAATAATGCACTATTTGAACGTACGCGCGTATGTACGTTATATCGCACGACAAACGTGACGCGGCCGCGGCCGCGGCCGCGGTCGTAAATAACGAATGCAACCGTATTACAGTACGTACGTGCGTGCGCGCCGGTATAAATTTATTTATTTGATTCGTTCGCTCTCATATGCACCTGCGCTCGCAATCTGTTGCATCGCATGCGTTTTGCGGGGACGTACTTTTGTACCGTAGTGTACCGGCCGCCCTCGGCCTTGGTAGCCGCATTAATTACAACCCACTACTTCGTATTGAGATTAATGACATCGGTTTTGTATTTTATGTGGGGATGGGTTTATTGGCAATGCGCGGCCTCCCGTTAGACGGGCGCGTAAATGCGGTCGGTGTTAATTGGTACAGACGATCTCTCCGCAACGACGGGCAACGAAGCGAACGCGCAACGTATTTCTCTTACTGCAGAACAAAAGGACCACCGGAAATTCACCGAGTCCCGCTAAAATATTGAATGGCTGCCAAGATAATCAGCCGCGTCTCGCTAACCGCGATTTCTCGCTTCGTTTGCTGTTCTATCGAAGTCATTGATTATGCATCGAGCGCGTTCCAGAAATGGCAGATTGCCGATGTATGTCCTTTTAAACAAGCCTCGTTCGTTTAAAGCACGCGATAACGTATCCAAATTGATCGCGAAGAATTTATAAGCGGGAGAGTGGCAGTCGTATGCGATTGGAAGATAAACGATATTAAAATTATGAATTACGACGAATTCAGATGAACCAGTCGAGATACGAAGTCAGAGTCGACATATGAGTTTTCAATTTGCACTTTCTTTTTATGCTTATCGTCACTGTACACATTGCGAACTCTCATGTCGCATGTGGAGCGACGAGGATGGCAATTTTATTTTCCGGTCGGTCTATAAATTAATCTTATTCCGATACGAGCGGTTTACGTTCGACAGTTAATTGTTACGTGGCACGTAAATTGCGAATAAAATGTGACAGGAAGACAGGAGGAAGGGTCAATTCATTCGGATATAGGCAGATTATATCATTTCTCCCCCCCTGTAATATTCGTGGTCAGATCAACAACGCGGGTAAGGCATAAGTTTTCATTTGCCGGTCAGCGCTAACGAAGTCCCTAGCAATAAATTTCGCCAGAGCTTTTCCTCGAGTAATTCCATTGCTGGGGTTAAGCCCGGGGAAAATTCCATGAGAGCGGATTCTTCACGCGAATTAAGACGAATCTACCTTCACCAGTCACTTACACAGCGCTCACGTTCGTCCAGCGAGAACAATTTCGATCGAGCTTAAAAATTAAGTTTAAAGTGCTTATCTACGGCACCGAGAGATCTGTTCCGCAGCAAATCGTCCAATGTTCCTGAAAAATTTGCCTAGATACTTCATAACGCACTTATTTAACAGAACAACGATTTTCAAGGATGTTTGTTTTTTTTTTTTGTTTGTTTGATCGTAAAACTATCTATTTTTATCTTCAAAATTGACCGAGGATTATACATTAAGGCTTACAACATCTTTTCTTCGTCAATCCAACTTAAAATTGTACTTTGAAGTTAATTAATTTCATAATTTTTTTTTTTTTTTGTAAACGTAAGGTAAAACGAAAAGCATTTTCACCCCTTGTAATATTTTTTCATCAAACTCCATTTCGCGGGGTAAGCATTTTACACGCGCGTCGCGCATACATACGTACGAACACATATACGTATTTCGTGTTTTGCGTAACACGTGCTCTTCAGCGTCTCATAGCTTCCCTGCCAATTATATGCTCTGCTCTTGGCTCTATGGCGTGCCTCGTAATAAACGGCCAGCCATGTTACATTATAGAAGCCGGGCGTCCGGCATTCCGTAATATTGTGCAAGGGCAGGCGGCGGTGGGGGCGAGCTGCGTGGCCCGCTCTGTCGTCAAGGGGAAAAGGGATGACCCTGGGATGCGGTCGACATTAATGGCTACGCTCGCCCTCGTATAAACGCGACCGTCACGTAGCGTCACAATGCCGGGCTCGCCGTGCACCGCGGAGTAAACTACCGTGCGCGCACGTTGCGCCAGTCTATTATGTATGCGGGGCATCATCGGCACCGCTACTTACGATATTACAGATTTACGTTCTACATGTAACTAGGGGGCGCAACAACCGTTCCTATTGTTTCGTTCAACTTTTCAACGACGCAAGTTCGCACAAGCGTTTGGCCAAGCGTGCCCTGGGGACGCGCGCGAGCTATTTTCATCACCTTGATGATCGAGATGTAACGCGCGCTCGAGTGCAACATAAACTTGTTATTATTACAATGGAAAGTTGGATGGAAGTTCGCGCAGTCGTACGACCGAGGATTGGATGATAGCTTAGTTCTATATAGCGAGCTGTGAATTTTGTTTCTACAATCTAATAAAGACATGTAATATTTTTTTCGGAAATAATTTGCAGCGTGAGCGAACGTTAGAGATTTAACATGCGATTTATTGCAGAGAGAGAAGGAGAGAGAGAGAGAGAGAGAGAGAGAGAGAGAAAGAGAGAGCACGAGATTATTTACATAGTATTGCAGAATTGAATGTTGTCAGAAAGTTATTATTAAAGGAGGAAGTGACAAGTTCAACTATCGGCTGGAATAAATAAATTGAAACGTATTACACGCTCTCGAGATGCGTCTGATTGCTTTATAAACCTGACAGCCGTCGATGTACGTGGTACCGACAGTTCTAGATTAATGTATGCGTTATATGAATGCCATATATCTGCATGTCAGGTCGTCATTGGCAACAACAGATCGTTCGCAGTCTGCCTGATGGGAGGCAAATCAATTGTCGTTGTCGCATGCACAGTTTCTTCGATATTAATCGGCCGGTCGAATTATAATCGTCTCTTTGCGCATTAGTCAGATTCGAAATTTTATTTAAATATTAACGTAGATATCGAACGATCATTATACACCGTCCCGACGAGAAAAACGGCGTATTAATTTATAAAATTACAATCGTTTTACATCGATAGAGCTTCGCGCTAATTACCGCTCGAGGAGGGATAACGATCGTGCTCACCGGAAAAAAATGTCCAATAATCATGCGAATAATCGTGTTCTGTCGCTGCGACGTGTAGCGATATCGCATATTTCCTGGACGGGGAACGGCGCTATATTAAATTACGCTAATGGCACACCGTATTATTCCCACACCGGTTCGATCCGCGTTGCTACGTGCCACCGGATGAAATTCCCCGCGTTCGTCACAGTCTGATTCCTCGGATAAAATTTGAGGCACCGCCAGACGCCGCTGTCCAGCGAAAATGAAAAAAGGTCCACTACGTGGCGGGTATTACGAGAGCTCGGCTGCGGGAAACCGCAGGCACGAAACGGCCTGCCAAAATTATTATTGTGCGCTTTTGTATGCGCAAATATCACGAGAAATACCAGAAGGAACGATACAGAATATTTAGCGAGACGCGCAATGCTCGCGATACGCGCGATTTTCCATTTCACGAACAATATATTAACAATATACGAACAATATATTAACAATATATTTTTCATTAGTGAATAAAAAGTCAATAAAGACTATTCGCTATTTAAAAATTAAAAGACAATGTACAGGGCAAATAAGAGTTAATGAAACGCAAAGTTAATTTACGCTTTTATTTCAAGAATAGAATTTAAACATTTTGGCTCGTCTTCAGTAAGAATACTACACGTTACGTATCACCTTATTTGTCCGAACTTGAAGTGAAAGCTGAAAATTAATTTTAACAAAAAGTAAATTCGTCGCTCACACTGGTTGCAGAACCAAATTAGAATAATAAGTAACACCCGCAACGCCTGTAAAACGAGATGATCTTAATCGTGAAATTATATAAGAAATAAATATATTATAACTTACTACAAAGAGTCGAAAAGTACAAGTATAAAAAGAATGTGAATTAATCACAATGTAATTGGTTAAAATAAAAATGAAAATAAATATAAAAAGATAAAAAAAAGGCTCCGTTAATGTTCTTCTTGAAAATCTGTGAATATGATTGACGAGGCCTTTAATGAATGCGTATTTCATTAAAAATTAAGCTCGGGAGATATTAATCGGTAAATTGCTTAAGAGCTCATAAAGGATGAGGAAGAAGTTTAAGAAAGAAGATGCGTCATCAGCGAAAGATCGTTGATTACAACGTTATCATTTTTTTATGATTGCCATTTGTAGGCGTTGTTGATGCACGTACACTCGCTTTACGCTCGTTGCGTGACTAATTACAGGGCTAAGAGCTTTCGAAAACGCCACGATGCCGTTTCGGATTCCGCTGGCTCCGTTCGTTCACCCCTAGTGGACGGACTTTCTCCTCTTTGTTGCTGTTCGCCGGCCTGTCGCTGCGCGATGTAATCTATACAGATAAGATCTTTGGTGCCATTTTGGTTACGGATGCACCTGCAACCGGTGTGCAATTCGCGCTTCGGTACTTTTGCCCCACCATATCGCATATCTTATTCATCATTTCATTTGCGGCGCTGTCGTGGCGAAGTATGCAATTAAATTCTCATACCATGAAATGCGACATGGTATCGTTTAAATTCGGACTTAATAAGCATTAATTTAAAGGATTAATTTGCATTTCTTACTTTAGGATCTCTTGAGAAAACTTTCCGCACGCAGTATATACGCGCGATAATCATTCTGCTTTTAAGGACAACGTAACGTAAATTGTAAAGAAATGATTACAAATTTTTTTTATAATTATCCAGGCTGCAACATTTAATGGGCGAGGAAAAGATTTCCGACGTTATATATATATATAATAAATTTAATGACTGAATTAAAAAAAAAATCGTAATATAGGAAATCTTAATTGCAGCAAGATTATTATTATGTCACTTCTCGATGGCTGAGAATATCGCAGATTACAGATTAGTTATCGCGAAATCACGGGAGAGTATTATTTGGACTGATTATATCTATTTGCAGCCGAAGTTACGAAACCAACATCGGAGAATACACCGACATATTCAGCGCTTATACGTACGTCAACCGACACACACAGAAGGTAATCGCCTTGTTATAACAAAGTGATTCTATTATGGCATAATGCAGGGACAATAAGCAGTATCGCTATATCCTGGAGTACCTATTCCCTGGAGTATCTCGCATAAAGGAGACTGCGTCTGAATGAGTATTTGCGCGAGTCTGGTATATGTCTCCGAAATGAGAAGAAGCTTATATGTGATCGTACATTTTCACATATACATACTCTCGCTAGTTTTTGTCTTTTCGCTTTTCTAAAAAAAATATCTTGCCTCTGCAACCAATTTTGCAATAAATTTCTAAAGTGCATGATATATTTACAAGAGTTACAAAAAGTAATTAAATTATAAATCAAATTTTATTTATCTAAATTAATAATTTTTTAATGTTAATATATTGTTGCTAAACACATTTTTCATATAATGGTAATTTTTTTTTAATTATTTTTTTCTTGAAATATTTATATCTTGGGGTATCATTGAGTTTTTTAAATGTAAATGTTACAAAAACGAGTTTTATTTAAATGACAATGTCGAAAGGTAACATAACGTATTTCTGATTTTCACTCATCGATGCGCGACAATTTTACGTACATTTTGCACGTTTATTTCGCGCCGTTAGTTTCATACGTCAATGCATCGCGAATTTGAGAATTGACAGCTACTGGGAGATATATATTCGGAAATATGCGCGTACGCGTCCTTCATCCTATGCGACACTGATGAATTATCTACAATAACACGCTAGACGTCTACAGACAAGGGGTAGGTTTTTCCGTGACGGCGTAAAAGAAAGTTGGGAAACGTCGAAGGGAAGACAAGTGGCGTTTCCGTCGCGCGACAGAGCAGAGCCGTTCGACCGAACGTAAAAACATGAGGAACAATGCCGCTTATGTTTCGAGGAGATTAAAACATCGAATAAGAGGGAATTGAAGTCCGTGTAGAGGAACCATTATCCGTCTGCCAGCTATAAAAAAGTAGATAAGCATTATCTCCCAACGGAAGAAAAGCATTTGCATTACTAATATCGATTTAACATAGGGAAAATTTTGTT
The DNA here is from genome assembly GCF_055798465.1 of Pogonomyrmex barbatus. Lineage (NCBI taxonomy): Eukaryota > Metazoa > Arthropoda > Insecta > Hymenoptera > Formicidae > Pogonomyrmex > Pogonomyrmex barbatus. The sequence goes on from NW_028297160.1 coordinate 2,470,658, forward strand.
CGTTGAATAAGGATATTATTAATTATACAACGCGATGGAATTGATAATTGTATTAAAATTGCATATTTAACGATAAGTGTCTATTTAACAAAAAAATATAAATTTTAAATACAGTTTGATGTTGCATTGTTTTATTTTTTTCTCATATTATTATTCCTATAACGATACACATAAAAATAATAGTATCAGTTAACAATTGTAATATATTGTAGTTATAGACTTTAATTCATCCCTAAGGAAATACAATTGTTGGCGCCTGCTATTATTGATATTGCGATCGTGATATTTCCATCTTAGACACGCATCATCAAGAAGATTGCCTGCGCACGCACCCACGTTGAACATTACTTTGATCAACAAAGAAAAAAAGATTGCCATATGGACACTTACGATCGCGAGGCACGTCATGCATCTCGTGGATTCTGTTGTAAAAACAGCGGCATTCGGATGAGTCGCTATTCTCCTCTCGCGGAAAAATATTTATAAAAATCGTCGTGACCAATCGCCGTGCACAATCCCTTATGGACTCAAAACGAAAGTCATTTTGTTTAAAAAGATTGTGGGAGTAACATCGCGACGCAACCTTTACCTTGCAAATGTAAAAGATTACACCGTCCATTTCGCGTACAAGATCCTCTCTTAAGCATGCTTTCTTCAGAACGAATAATACCTCGGAATCTCAACTCTTCGGTTCGCAACGCTGACTTTGCATTCGAAGTTGCAAGAAGCGATGACGTAAGCGTTGCAAAATGGAAATCTTCGGATGAATTGCACGCTCCTCGGGCGACTTACGTAAAATCGAGAGACGCCGTGCCGAGCTGAACAACGGCTGTTCGCGGGAGCTGTGGCGAAAAGGTCTTGGTCGTCGTGGAAGGTGGTTGTTTTGTCTGTGGGTGGTTCGACCCGAGGCGTCTGGTTCTGGTCCTCACGAGATGATGGTGGCGGTGACGATGTCGGCGGTGGTCGAGGGGAGGAGGGCCGGTGAGGGGCATGAACATGCCTCGGCCGGGCAAGACCGGCCCGAAGACGAAGTCACCGACTAGGATCGAGGTCACGGCTGCACAGGCTCCCGGTTATGTAACACGAAGAGCACGACCATGGTTGCCATGGCTGCGGGCGAATGTGGCGATGCACGAGAACCGGCCATGGCGATGCTCGTGAACGCATCCGACCGCATCGCGTGTCTCGCTTTACCCAGCTGTAAGCGACGAGGAATATTTGGCTTACGTGAAAACGCTTACCGAAAACATTGACGCCTATATTTTGGACGGTACGCTGTACTTTTGTTAAACAATTATCGCGCGGTGTCTTTCGCTCCGACCGCGTGTTCCACCTTAAGCTCGTTAATGGGCGTTGCGTGCGATTTAGAAGTTACGTTGGATCCATATTTACTACTAACGAATCGCGAGATAATGCTGCCTTACGTTACTGAATATACTTGAGAAGGAGATTGCGATCTAGCAATGTGATGCATAAATACAACAGAACGGGCACGGGCTATTCCGTTGCGTTACGTCTGCTCGGAGAGAATAACCGTGATTTTGAAGCTCTAAACTATTCGCGCAAACCTCCTCTGCCGGGATTTATTCCGTTTATTCTTAGAGATACGATAGAATACATGTATTACTAACCGTGTAATTAACGTGCGTAACGTGCGAAATTAAATATGCGATTTTAAGATACGCCCGCCGAAAGAAAAACGCAAATGCGAGAAATCCTGAGCATAAATATCGTGGATAATTTACTTGCGAAGGGGTTAAAGGTGCGACGTCGCAAGAAACGCATGCCATTAACGGGACGCGGACCAAACGTTTGCCTTGTGGCAAACCTTTCAAAGTCTATACGAAAGTATCCGGGAAACGTTCCTAACGACTACATTTTTATTCCTGCAAACCGTAAAATGATTACGTGATAGTAAGTAATATTCATACTTATTAATATCTTTACTATTAATGTACTATGCGGGAAGTTTTGTTTTACGCTACGGATTCTAGATTAACATGAAAATCAATTCTTATTAGATTAAGATGAAAGAACGTGAAAGCTGCGTTTAATGCTACGGCAAATAAAAATATTAGGGTATTACTGTAATAATTATAATTGCAATAATTATGTTACTCGAATTGCTTAATATCACGAAATATTCTCCGCGATACAACCCTTGTGTATTAGCCCTGTATCCTCTAATATCGTGGATAATATCGCGCTAAGACCTAGAGATGCTGCGTCTGGATGCTGCGTCAACGAGATCGCGCTCTCCCGCTATCCTGAAATTATACGTGCCGGCGGGGGTGCTTGAAGTAATGAGAATTCCACGATGGAGATATCTGAGATATTCTAATTGGAACGTTATCTTCGGCATCGTCAACGAGACAGCGTTTTTTTTTTTTCTTCTTTTTCCGACGATCGCCGATTCCGTTGTATATGTAAGCGTTATTTTCGCTTGTGAAGGACGATGATTCACGATGCGATATGCAGTTTGGCCGAACCGCGAGGCATCCATCTTTTCCATTAAGAGGAGGTTTGAGAAGAACGGGGGACGAAGCGAGGGAATCGTCGTGAAGAAGTGCTGATCGTTAATGGCGCCGACAACGACGGCTTGACATAATTTCCTTCGAGGCGACGTGCGTGGGCCACTTGGAAAGGCGCGCAACCCAATTTCGGCCTCCGAAAAGAAAAAAAAAGAAAAGAAAAAAAATCCACTCCGAGCCGCCACCGGCTCAAGTAGACGTCACTCGCACTCGCGCCAGCCGAGAAAAGCTTCGAGGAGGCATTCGAGAACGTCGAGATGGCAACGAAAGCGCGGCCGTCTCGCGCGCAGATGGAAATGGCAAATCGTATAAAAAATTCACTACTCCCGGCTGAGGGTTAAGGTCGAATGAGACGCGCGAATATTGTACAAGAGAGTTAGCTTCAGAGTAAGGCGCCATTGGAGCCGACGTTTCTTATTCGTGCCGCGTATTCGTTTCAGTTTGCGTAGCCAGCGATATATTTATTACGCATGAATTTAAAAGGGGCTGCTAGAAAGCGAGTAATATCAATGATCTACGTGAAATATGCGATGTAAAAATTTGGCAAAGTTTTTGTGATTATAACAAAACTTGTCATTTTGATTGCTTTTGTTTGACACTGTCGCTATCAGAGAATTTTGAAAAAAAATTTAGTTTTTTCCTTCTTATTTATTATATTTTTTTATTTTTACTATTCATTGACTATTAATTTAATTAATAGAATAATCTCTGCTTTTTTGTAAACAAATATTCCTAACTCCTTTTGGATGACTTTCTAATAAATTTTACAAAAGTTAGGATAAAAGAAAAATAATTTTATTAATTGAATGTTACCGAAAGATCGCCTTGAAGATTCTCTGGAAATTACCTGTCTAAAAAGTATGAAAAAAATTTATTGCAGATATCGAAGAATATCATAAAGATGTGAATACCACGAAGTTTTGAGAATCGCTTTTAAGCGGCATTCAAGGGTTAATACGGCAATTTCATAAAAAAAATACGATCAGTTTACTTCGTGACCGGAACATCTTGTCGCTTTCAGATCCCGTGAACTTGATCTGATACCGAGGATTACTTCTTCAAAGAAGTAACCACGGATAAGTAAGTAGTACGGATGCGTAATGATGCGCTTGATTTAACCTCGACCCTCTTTAAATGCCACTTAAATTATCGTGCGCGGCGTCGTCGTTCGAGAATCTCTATTAATGCGTCGTCCCGCGCCTCTCCTTGCCGTTTTCACAGACCATTGCGGATGAAGTGCACACGGCGCATTTGAGACACGCCGCGTAGTCTGGTATTTCAGTGCCAGGCTATGTAATTTTCCGAGTATAGAACGCGTGGTGCGATCCGCGTTCGCGTGAAATTGGAAAAGGGTTTCGTCCCGCCGGAATCTCTCCATTTGGCGAAGCGTAGCAACGACTAGACGACTCGATAGACTCGGGACCCTCCGGGTAGACCTTGAACGGGTAGCCCTTTAACTGGCTGCATTGCAGTCAAGGTTACCGTCCTCCATCTTTCCGTGACGTGAAACGGTGCCTGCCGAAGGGAGCGGTTGAATAGCAACGCGGATTCGCTGCTTTGTCAAACTCGCTTTCGCCTGGCGGCGAAGAAGTGCATTCCGGTGTACCGCGCGTGTATGTATTCTTTCTCTAATTCTTTTTTGCAATCTAAAATACCAAGCGACAATTGATAGATGATCGTAACACGATGCATGCATATAAAATTATATATGCAGCTTGATCATTTGTTTGGAGTAACATTATAAGACACAAAAGTCGACGAGATCTTGATGATTTCGACGAAACAGAGTTTTATCAATTGCGCGTTAGCATGACCGGTCAAACCGGTACGCGATTATCGCACAGTTTATTATAAGAATACGGTGGGCGTTAACGATAAATTCGCATATTTAGCGATAAATCATCGCTATGTCAGAATCGTAACAAGCGACCCGATAAATTAGTAACGAGTGCGGTCGGCAAATGAGAATCGATGACTGCGGCGAATTTTTGTTGAGGCGGAGAAGACGACTATGCAAAATTGTGCGCTTTCCGTGACTAAATAATAGTTGAGGAATACAATACCTGCCAACTCCGCTCGCAAGATCGTGACCATCAGCCGCAGGTAGCATTCCTTATCATTACATCTCATAAACATTATCCACGGTTCCATCGAGAATGATTCCGCGACGCGGCTGAGAGAAGTGAAGAAGAGGTGGCACGTCCCGACCCAGAAGGAAAGCCACCTGAAGAGGAGAAGAGAGAAGAGAGGAAGACTGAGAGAGAGAGAGAGAGAGAGAGAGAGAGAGAGAGAGAGAGAGAGAGAGAGAGAGAGAGAGAGAGAGAGAGAGAGAGAGAGAGAGAGAGAGAGAGAGACTACTAGGCGATGGAGGAAGTGACAGGCAGCGGGCGATCGAAGGAGAAGAGAAAGATAGAGAGAGAAAGACTGAGACGGGAGAGACTGAGAGAGAAGAAAGAGGGGACGAAAGTCGTTTCAGAAAGTATCATGAAAGATCAAAATAGGGATTTTAAATCTCGCTTGAATATCATCTCATTGATTCGCCTCGATATTCCAGACTATATTCCAGTTTATATTCAATAATTATAGCTGCAACCTTAAACTACGATTGTGCTATCAGAAATAAGACGTTATTACGACATTATTTTACATGGATAAATGATATGCAATAACGGAATATCTGAGGAAACTAAATATTCCACTTTATCACTTTTCATCTTTATCGTATGCTCGATTCGTATAAAAAGTTCTAATTACTTGATTTGAATTCAAGCTGCTTATCTAATTTTCCGGTTTGCTGAATCATATATTTCTTGCGAGGCATACAATACACGGTGAAAATACACGCCGTGTAACACTGGAGAAACGCGTTTCGCAATAATTTCGCATAGAGATTCGATGCCCAAAATGCGTCCGTCGGGATGCTACCCGCGATTTATTTACTAACGCTTCCCATGCGTTACTAATTAGATGATTGCGATAAAATATCGATACATCAAAAGCATACCTGCTGCGCATGCGGAATATCACAGATATCCGCGTACCCCCTTTTCATCCGAGATGTTATCTGCGCGCGCGGGGATTTCGTATTATTGCCGCATTGTTGCTCCGCGATAGCCACCACATTGAGCCAGCTCGCTTGCGGATAAATCTGATTTGCCGCTTCGTGACATTTCTACCTACGCATCGTGGCAAGCCCGTAGGTTTGCGGGACGAAAAGGACGGGCTCGTCGTTCGCGCAAAAAGCTACCTGGGAAAGGACTAAATTACGAGCATGTCGGCCGTTGTTAGCTCGCTGGCCAGCAGGCCACCCCCCCCCCCCCCCCGAGCCGATATTAAACCGAGCGGTGTACATCCGGATGCGTGTGTACTCTCACGATCGTGTGGCGCTTCTGAGTGGACCGATCGAACGGTGATTCTGCGGTAGACAACGCCCGAGGCTTCTCGACGGGCCCGTTGGACGTTGGACACGCGGAGATTGTACATAGGGGTTGCGTGTACGCGGAGGGGTTGGCTTAACATGGAGGATGGGTAATGGCGACTCCTATCAGCCCTATACATTCTGTCCCGCTTGCCAGCCCTCTCTCGGCGATGACTCTCTGTCCCACTTTCTTCTACCGCCTCCCCGTTGTCGTATCGTTGAATTTGAATTTCTCATTATCCTCGGGAAACGTCTCGTCATTCACAGTTAGAACGTCATGAACATAACAAGATATATATTCTTTACTTTCGCTGCATCTTTATCGGGATAATGTAATATTTAAAGTTCTTCTGTCGTGATTTCAAATGGGATTATTTAAATTTATCGCGTGATATATATTTGTGGCTGAGAAAGACGTAAATACTTCATTATTAAATATAAATACACAAATTTTACAGGATGAGGAGAATTCATGCTCAGAGCCAAGTGATAAAAATACGTGTATATAAAATTGTTCAAATATTAAAAATGCTCGGATAATTTTTTTCTATTTATGTTAAATATATTATATATTGAAATTCAGATATTTAAATATAAAACTAGTATTAGAAAAAGATAATAATTTAGAGGCACAGAAAAAGAGAACGCGTTAAATGCGTTAAATAAAAAAATTTAGGTATACAATAGTATTAAATGTGGAAATGCAATCGCACATTTAACGATAAAAAAAAATGATATATCTCTCGATGGAACATAACAGATTAATTCAATTTAATATGCTATTCTTTCTTCTTTCCCTATTCTGATATGTTATTTATGAATTCTTCCTGCATCTTCAATAATTTTTCTTTACGTTTATTCCGTCTTTTGAATAAATATCTTTCTTTTCTTCTCTATATCTGTCGTTTCTTATCTCTCTTTTCGTTGTCGATGGCAGCCGATCTCCCGCTTACATGACATGAAGGGGAAGATGAAGGAAGGAACAACGATATCCCGGTAATTTACGTCGATAGTGGCTGAACTGAACGGCTACCAACCACTTTGCATATTGGATACTCGCACGACTCGCAGTTTAGCGCCATCTTCAACGAATATCCTGCAGCCGGCCGCTGCAGTTGGCCGCCGGAAATAGCCTCCGTTCCAGAATTTCATTATCCCCGGGTTCGCTCTTGTCGTTGATGCCTGATATCTCGGTTCGGCATCGATGTGGGATTTAAAATTTCTGTCAATTCCAGAACATTTCTATCTATCCTACTTGGTAATTTCATCGACTTCCGAAAGAATTGTCCCCAAACTTCTACTCCTAGATTGCTAACTCTTTATGCATAAGTAATGTCAATTCTTATGTATAAATTGAGCACTTTCATAGCGCATGCGTCGTGAGAGTGACACGTACGCATACATCAGTAATTGGCGATTTCGACAGGTTAATCTAATTTAAAAGCATGATAGACGAAAAGTTTACATATTTTGAATACATACTTTAATAAATTATTTTGATCATTTGTGATTTTTTATACATATATTTGTAACTTATATTTGTATATATTAAATTTTAAAAACTGTTAAATGTTATAAAAGATTATTTTCTTAAAATTAATATTGTTTTGATCAGTTTTTGAAGTTTCTTCTGTATTGATTTTAAAATTTCTTGTAAATAAAATTTTGCATAAGAAATATAGTCGTATTTTAATATATTTAGAAAATACTGTTATTATTAGTTAAATTTCATGAAGCATTTCAAGTATGTTAACATCTTTAGGCTTTAACTTTTTTATTTTTGATGAATTATAAAAATAATTTACTTTAAAATGTTATTTGCAAATTTTATTAGATGCTGTTGCTATCCAATCTTTTTTGTTCACAACTTTTACCCACTGTGTACAAAGCATATGTTCATTTAATCTGAAAAAAATATTTTTTAGTTTAAATTAAGTTTACTAGTTTAATAATTTTAATATAATCTTTATTTCTTTAAAATAAATAATATTCATACTTAAAAAAATTGAGCTTGTCCCTACTTTTTGTATTATGACAAGTTGAAAAGGCACACTTAACCAGCATTATAATTATAAATAATTTTGAAATTATAAAATGAATAGAATTATAAAATGAAATAATGGGAATGCAAACAAAAACCTATAATAGCAAAATAATAAATCAGAATAAATAACCAATCAAAATGTAAAGTTAATTAAAATTATTAAAAAAGAACAGAATTAAAAAAAATAAAAAACTAAACAAAATCATTTATTATAGCTACTTTGGATTTAATTCACAATTTTAACAGTTTTTATTACAAAGAAATATTTTGTCACTTAGTTTTTATTATTAAATATAAGTAATAATTCTAGAAAAAATCGAATAAGATCAGATCTTTTACTTATAAATAATTGCTATAACATTTCATTATCTAATATTCCATTAATATTAATATTAAATTTTAAAATTTTTATCCTTTTCTTAACTGTTTTATAATTCTTTATGAATTCTGCATTGCACAAATGTTGAAAAGGTTATATTTATATTACTTTTGTCGCACATGCGCATACATCATGTGCATACATTCTCTTTCATTCTAGACTCACGATATATAAACTTATATGTAAAGAGTTAGCAGTCTAGGAGTGTAGGAGTTTGTGGAATTGTCACGCTTCACTCTCTGATCCCTCGACGTCGCAATATCGTTTAAAACCGTTATCGGTGATGTCGCAATTTTGCATATATATATAGCACACAATTTTCTATCAGTCGATGTTATCGCTGCTCATATAATTTTTTGTAATTTAATACATCGTAGTTATAAGCATACTATTTCGATGGAAAAAGAATATTGGTGAACAAATCATCACAATTATCAGGATAAAGAAAAATCCTGTTTTTTGTAAAGTGTATCAAAAATAAAAGTAGTAAAAAATAGTAAAGTAGAAAAAAGTTAGTAATTAGAAAAAAGATTTAAATTGCAATAATAGTGAAATTTCCATAAGAATATTGATAAACAAATCACTCGAATTATCAGGAAAAAGAAAAATCCCGACAATAGAAATTTTTTTGTAAAGTATATCAGAAGGGTTGTCTACTGGAAGTAATGTTGTAAAAAAAATAGTAAAGTAATTAGAAAAGGGATTTGAATTGAGATAATAATGGAATTTCCATGAGCGTGTAAAAATATACCATTAATTGACGTCATATGGAATCCAATCTCAATTAACGCGAGATAGTAACCGATAACCGATAACGGATAAAGCCACGATAAAGGCTTTACCTGACCATGCTCCGATAACAAATTTTTTTTATATGCCATGACTGCTAGCGGGCAGTCGCTCTTTGGCAGCGGCGAAGTGAATCGTGAAGAACAATGCGGGCTACGTCACTCCTGTTGATGCTTCTGGTAATTCCATATTTTGCTTATGGTAAGTATAGAATGAAAAGAAATTACATACATCTCGATTTCGAAACCAACTTTGTGAAGTGTAAAAAAGATGCAATGTACGTTCGCGCGCGTTTCTGCTTATTCTTGTTTGTTTCTGAAATTGGAAAGATTCAGGCGTGGGCAGCAAACAATTTTGCACGGTACATTAGTATGCATTATTGTATTAAAATACGCACATCGTGAGTGCTCGCAATGAGAGCGAGGTTGAGAGCATTAATTACGCTCGGATAAAATTGCAACGGTTAATTAATTTTTCATTAAACTCACCGATAATTATCGCGCGGTTTGTGTACGTTCTGGAAAATAGGTTTTGCGCTTGTAACGAATAACGCGAAAACTTAATTCATACGTTATAATTATACAGAGTTATAGTAAATTTTGCCCTTCTTTAATAAAGCCCTTTTTATTTTGCATTTATCGGAATTTTCTTTTACAACAATGTACACTAATAATCATAACAATTATAATTCGTATATCAGGCTCGCCGTCTAATATTTTTGTTACTTATGGCGTGGAGCCGTCGACTTTTGGTTTAACTGGTCGCATAGTTAACGGAACAAAGGCTGCTTTGGGGCAATTCCCTCATCAGGTATTATTTTCGCAAAAATTTTTAATTTAATATAATGCAGTTTTTGATTAAAGAGAAACGCTATTTTTTTTTATTTATTTAGGTATCTTTGATGCGCAGCTGGACTAAACGACATTTTTGCGGAGGAAGTGTGATAAGCTCGACCTTAGTTCTAACTGCTGGGCATTGCATGTTTCTGTAAGTCAAGGCAACTTCAAACTGATATCTTAATCTGATATCTACAATGAAGATTTTAAATGTGATTTTAAAACTATTGTTAGCTTTGTATTTATATGATAAACATGACAGTACATTATATGATAAACATTGACAGACACTTGTAACAAACACTTAACAATATTTCTATAATCTGAGATTTTAATCTACATTCAAAAATTTTTTCTTTATGAAATTTTTATCAACCGATTAATTAACTCGTACACATAGTGGATAAGAACTCCAAAAATTGAAGTCTATAATTAAATAAAATCAATTATTATTAAATTAAGGTAAGAAGCAAGTTAATTATATAGTTCTGGAATTATGTAGTTCTAGAAGCATGATCGAACCATGGACAATCCTCGTCGTTGGAGGAATTGTACATCTCTTCGACGAACGTTCGTCGCGGCAGGAAAGGGGTGTGGAGAAAATTCGACTTCATCCGAACTTTGATCTTGATAATTTGTACAATGATATTGCTGTTTTGAAAGTATGATTGTTCTACAAATTTACCGCATTTTCCTGTAATCTGTGTATATCCTGTAATCAGAATAAGCGTAATCCATGTTTGATTTTTGTAGCTGTCGGTACCATTTAATTTTATTCCGGAACTTCAAAGTGTACCCTTACCATTGGATGCACCTGTACCTCACACGATCTGCCAAGTTTCCGGATGGGGATACCCATCATCTGTGCGTAAATATCTTGATTAAAAAAAAAAATTGTTTCAATTTAAGATTAGAGCACGCTTATAATATTTTAGGATTTCCCGATAATATCTACTGATTTGATGTTTGTGGATTTGCCAGTACGAACAGTTGACGAATGTCGCAAATTACTCATAAACGTAACAGATTTACCAGCTGGAATGTTTTGCGCTGGTTACATTGAGGGTGGAAGGGATGCATGCCAAGTAATGTGTTTTTTTCGTATTTACCATATTTAGTCATCCATAATTAACGTGATTTCATCAATTGATAAATTGATGTTACAATTTTTTTAATATTCCTTAATCTGCAGGGTGACTCGGGTGGCCCAATGATCTGCAATGGAATATTGACAGGTATTGTGTCAGGCGGAGAAGGATGTGCTTTGCCACGTTTGCCAGGAGTTTACGCAGACGTTTTTTATTACTTGAATTGGATATTAAATGATGCAGATGTAATAGTGGTAATACATCGTAATAATTCTATAAATAATACTCGTCCAAATTACAGCACATCTAATATGCCGATGGTTATGCTTGTGATAATTTCTTCTCTCTTTTGTGCTGTAATTGATCACTTCTAAACCTTTAAAACTTCTTTTACTAAAACTCCTTTGTTGACAGAATATACGTATGATACGTATGTTTGATGACATTGTTAAAAAATGAATTTACGGGTAATGTGTAATAAAACCGCTATTTATGATTGTGCTTTAACCTCGCTCATACACGAATCAAATAACAAATAAAATACTTTGTAAATAAATAAAACTTATTGCGAAAATTATATTGCGAATAATTAATCTAATTTAAGTAAATTTAAACAATCATTATATATTACAATTCATTGTCATCACATTATATTTAAATTATGTGTTATTTTTAATTAATAATTTTTTATATAAGAGATTTATTACATTTGTTTACGTTTCAGAAATTTATAATTTTTTATTTTACAGCGTTAACATTTGACCTTAAAACTATTTTGAAATTAATTTATTTTATATTTTATTTTTTCACAACTGAAATAGTGTTATATTTGAAATATTTTGAAATTTCTGCAAAACGTGAAACACATAAATATTTTTTGTAATTGATTTCTCACTAAATTAATTAATTGTACAATTTATAAAATTATTGATATCTCTGCAATAAAATACGCAACAAAGATACGCATTAACCTTGTTCAATGTCCGTTGTGCGATCTTATCAGGAAAGATTAATTGTCTTACGTGAACGTTTCTTCTCTATAAATATACGTATTTAGGAAGTAAATCTTATCTCTCTATCTGAGATTACAAATATACGCATAAAATCATATACTTTATTATTACTTTATTATACATGTCTTTTTAATATCATTATTAATATCTAGCTATCAATATTTTTATTTTCGACACAATTAAATTTCTACAAATTATTTCATTTTGTTTTCTTAATTTATAAATTATTTACAATGCAATAAAGTAGTAAATATAAAGCTATTACTAATAATACAATTAATCACTTATCACTCTTCAAATAGCAAGTTTAATACTGGAATTTTCTCTGCAAAATTATATATTTTTAATAAATATATTATAAAATTTTATATTTTTTATAAATAAAATATACATGTATATATGTACAAGCTACAACTTTTTTCAATTTCAATTTAAAATATTTGTAACTTTCTCATTTTTCATAATATATAAACAATATAAGAAATGTTTATTTATTTCTCTTTTTTTCACGGAACATGTGTGTGTGTGTGTGTGTGTGTGTGTGTGTGTGTGTGTGTGTGTGTGTGTGTGTGTATATATATATATATATATATATATATATATATATGCATATTTTATTAGAGACATGAAAGGATTATTACAAGGAATGATTTTTCCTTGCCTTTTGCACAAAGACACACGAGAAAACGAAAAGAACTAGGAGAAAAAATAGTAAAAGACAGATGTGCGACATATTCACTTTGATCTCAAACGAAAAGTAGCACCGACAGTCGCGCAAAAAGCTCATATCCCACTTAATACAAGGCGGATACCTCGAGAAATGTATTAGCAGCTCACTATGTACCAAGATGGGGAAACATCCATGGTGTATTTGGCGAATCGTGCAACTCCTTTACCATATTTCTGCTGGCTTTGCTCCACCGGTATTAAATTCTAAGCGAATCCGGTATCTTCAAAGAAATGTGGAGATCCTCGGCGGCTCTTTTACATTGAATATAAATTTTGCATATTAATATTTGTTACATATGAAACGAGTCGCATGCGAATTATGGAAATTAAATTGCCCTTGTCTAGTTGAAATGTCGATGTAATTATTTAATAAAATTGAATGTTTTATTTTATAAGAAGAAAAAAAATGTGAGAATTAATCTTATTAAATTATTGTTCTTAAAATTTCTGAAAATCGCATTAAGAATAATTTATTTGCTGTAAATATTCCTGTCTGTTGAAAAGTTTCATACAAATTATATTTGAAACGGATAAAACATAAAATTGCGTAATAGCAATAATTAAATTCGATACTACTATTCTCTGATATTCTAAACTAAGGGTAAATAAAAATTAATTCAAGTTAAAATTGCATCTTGTACAATCACGGATGCATGTCATATACGAAATAATGCATTTTGTTATCCGATATGTTCTCATAGAATAAAATCTTGATTTATTTTAATCGGTGCACAATATTGACCGTGCTCTAGACTTCTTCCTGTCCGACTTCTTCCTGTTCGCTGTGACCGTAATCTTCTAAGGCAGGCTTCCGTTTCTGAAAGTTAATCCGCGCGGAAATCTGAGACGCGCTCTTCGTAGGGATTTCAAAGTCGCACGTTGATTCCCGATCAATGTTTACGAAGCGATCGATGGATGTACGGAGGAAAGGAGAAACGAGAAGAGAAAAGGAAAATATAAAATCAGAAGAGGAATATATGCCGCGAAAGTGAGGAATGACGAGAAATAACGAGGAGGAATAAAATCGCCGTGGGGGATAAAAACTGCCGCACGTTTCACCTGATAAACGTAACTTCTGATACGTACGTCCCTCCGTTCGACTTTTTTTTTTTTTTTTTTACTAAGGAGGACGTTTTTCATGGCCTCTCCAATGCCCCTGTGGCTTTCAGCTTCACGTTGCTCCCTTGACGCGAAGAGGGGAACGAATGTGTTTGCGCGTCGACGGGGTCCATTCGCGAGCTCTTTAATTCCGGGATCGAATAAGAATTCATTTAGAGGATATACAGGGCCCAAACTCGCTCTCCTGCACAGGGGAGGACTTTTGGGCTCTCCTGCTCTTTCTTCAGCTTCACCGTGGGGGGTTTTAAATAAATTAAAAGTTTGCATTTTCTTCAGGGTGGGTAACTTTACCGAGTGCCGAAACGCAACAGCGAGCTAAACTCGAAAGACGAGGCTTCCGACGATAAAGTTCCCCCCCTAATTACTCGTAGAATCGAAGATGATGGTGGGAGGGTAAATTTGGAAGACGGGGAATGTTGTGTGGATTATTCAGAGGACGATAATAGAGCAAGCCGAGAAAGTCAGTGGAGAAAGAAGCGCGCGCATTCGTTACTTCGACATCGAACTTCGCGCTTCGGAAACAAAGACGGAGGCGAAGGCGCGCGTTCTTCTGATGGAGGCGTTTATTAATGATACGTTCGACGTATCCGTGGGTATTCCGTGGGCGAATTTCATTATGCTAATTGCACATCCTCGCTTTATTCGGTCGCGCGTGGGCGACGTTTTTCGTTGAAAGTGCAACGGCAAAGTTTGTTCGTCGAGAAGAACGTGCTTCATGAAAGTGTCTTCCTCATGTAGAATCGATCTTTCGTAGAATCTCTATTCCGTCTTATTAGATGATTCATCGGGATTGGACTTGATTGGAACATATTGTTTGTTAGACCTTTTTAAGTGCGCCGTTATGTAAAGATATTCTCATTGATGTAATCAAAATGTTCCTCCGATGTTCCTCTTTTATATATAAACGTTAACTTTTAGATACAAACGTCCTGAATACAAATATATTAATCAGAGTCGTCAATTATTAGACAGACGATAGGGTGCGGAAGGGTCGCTTAGGTGATCAAGAATGATTTTACGACGCATTTAAAGTTGCGAGACGGCAGAAGGAGCGCCGACCTCGAGGAACGAATCTCGCTTAATGACTCCGTTACGCATTAATGGTCGCTTGAAAACTGCTTGAAGACACACGAGGAAGTCGTTTCCTGAGGATGTGACCGGAAATTTCAATATCTTCCACAGCGAAATAGGCGACGAATAAGCTTGCCTTTCGAGAAGTAGACACCGTCATGGTGCATTCCAATTTTTACAATTATCTTCGTGCGAGTTAAATTAATTTGGAATTTCAGTCACGACTGACAAATAAATTGTTAAATAATTTAATAATTGCTAACGACCATCATTATTACATTTACATACAGGACATAACAATTAATTTGATACATGGCGAAATAACACTTCTTGAATTAGAGTATTAATTATTAAATATCCCTCATCTTACGTTGAAGAGCAGGAAGACAAAAGAATAATGAGAGCGTTCAATATCGCGATTGCTACATTAATTAACGTCTAAAGCTTTCTCATTTGCAACCTGACTTTCACTTTTGGCGTGCCGTTCATTACTCAAATGAGATAAATCCTCGCTCGCAGCAACATCACGCCGCTGATGTCGGTAACGGTCAACTTTGCGAAGGAAGATGAAAGAAATGCATTTAAACGTGTGTCTGTCTCGTTCGCGGTAGCAGTTACTCGTATCTCCACATTCGCGGTAGATGCCGACATTGACCGACTAATTAATTAAATGTAAACGCGACGAATTGCGTTTTCTCTTTTACATCTCCGTCTCAGACGATTCCGTCCCTCTCTACGGTTTCCCTCTCTGGCTTTGCTCCGCTCCGTTTTACTCCGGTCTCCTTCCTTCTCTGTCATTCCCCGTGGTACGTTCTACGTTCAAGTCCGTTCAAGTTTCAGGAGCGAGCTTCGGAAATTCCCGTGCCGCTTATTTGCGTTTACCTAAGAGTCGCGTCTTCTTCGACGCGATGCAGACGGCTAATTGGCTGCCTTTCTACGTTAAACGCGTGGTAACCGTTCCGTCAACCTCGCAAACAAACGACATCATCTGCAACTCGCTCCAATTAACAGACTCTCGCGATCTTTGCTTTCGGTTTGCATTAAAAATTAACGTCAACATCATCAACGAAGGTATATATAAATGTTTTATAAATTATAAAACATATATATATATATAGCAATTCCGTTCACATAAACAGTTAAATTAATTTGAATTAGGCGATCTATTTTATTGACATTGAGAGCGATTTTATCTTTTCTTTAAAATATATATAGTACGTAGAGACTTCATTTTAATACACATGCAGATTCATGTTTCTAATTAATTAAATACACATTTCACTCCTGGAAAGCGCCCGGCGTCACCGAATCGGACGCAATTTCACGGAAGACTCGGCGTTCGGTCGTCACGACGAGTTCTCCCGGTTTCTCCCGGCACGGAAGAATAATGAAACGCCAACATTTCGAGTGCCGGACGGTAATCCGCGTTTTAATAAAGGGATTATACGATCGTCCCGTTCCCGCGAGAACGGATTGCACGGGCCGCACTGTCGTCCAAAGTAGCGCGCGATATCCCGGCGCGGTTTAATAGTTTCCGCCGCGAGAAGTTCCTCGGACTTTACCGTTAATTTCTTGGCGGCGTTTATTGCGGAAGTTAATGCCCCTTACGAAATTCCGTATTACCGTATCGCGGGATATAAGCCGCTCGTTTTCTCCTCTCGCCGCTCCGTTATCTTCTTCTGCCGCCGCCGCTGCCGAAACGGCGATCGTACGACGGGGGAGTCATTAAGAACTTTCCCGCTCGGTGCTGCGGTTGAAACTATGGAAAATAAATGAGATCGAGCTATCATTATTTTCTCGCCAATGTTTCTCGCTTTGCGCGGGATCTGACAACAGCGGAGAAATGCGGAGGACAGGATAAGGCCGTAAGGCAAAACGATTTTGTCGCGCTGCTTTCCGCTTGATTGCGACGCCGCGCGACAAATATACCGCGGCGATGACAAAACTGCTCGGCGCAGATACTCTGGACAAATTAAAATTACCGTTTCCTATTGCACAGTTAGATACAATATTTTTACATCGTGGACTGATGGACGTCGTTTGTACATCTCACGGATTTTCTCTGGAATATAAATAAACGCAGTTAAAATCGTGACGGTACTTTGAATATTTATGAAGGAAGTTCGCTTCGATTATTCTCGAGTCACTTTGAGCGATCTGTTCATTATCCGTTGCGGCTGAAATTACACGCCTGAAGTGTGCGTGTTTTCTTCCACGGTGCACGTTACATTAGACAGATCGAACTCTGCGCCCGTAAGGGGTACGGTTTCTTCAGAAAATTAGGTTGCGCGATCCTCTCGATATTTTGCACGAAATCAACGACAACAGGTTTCGCAGCTTGCCTCTATCGCAACTTGGGTTTCCCATCTTTCATGCCTCGTCTCATTCTCCACTCCGACCGTCCCGTTCTTTACCTTCAGCGAACGTCGGGATGCAATTACTTAACGCAGCGAGCGCGCCGCCCTTTCCTCGCCGATGAAAAATACGCGCGCGCCGGCGGTTGCGCCGCTTAAATCTTTGCCATTTGTCAGCTTGCCCTTGGCTACTGGACGTGCCATTCCCGCCTCTCTGCATCTCCGAAAACAGAAACGGAGATCAACGGCCACCGGGGGGTTCCTTCGTATTTGAACTTTCACGAAACAACGCGAAACAACAAGAGAAAATGTCGCATTGATTTCCTCTTCCTTTGTCCTCCAAATATTGGTAGCGATAAGATATTTTTCCTCGATGAAATAGATATTGTTTTAGTATGACATTTGGGCTCGTCTTTTTATTGTCTCTTTATCTCTTGTTTTTATTGTTTACTCTCACATTGTGCCGATGTGCTCTTGAAAACGAAATAGTAGAAATCGTAACGTGAGAACTCGTGAGTTTGTTATTCTTGAGGAATCCGTATGGCGATCTCCTAGTTCTTCCGTGCCGAGAATAAGAAGCAGAAACTTTCGGCAACGTGATTTTACCGTGGGATGGATGATCTTCTTCTCGGCTCGCGTACAGCGATAAACGAGCTAGGAGGGACAGGCACCCTTGCCCTTTAGGCTTGTCAGACACGTAAAAGAAAGTGTTCACAAATCTGCATTTTGTCACGATCGTGGGGTCATGCGCCAAGAAGGGCAGACTTCCTTTCTCATTGATCTGTGACAACTCTCTCTCTCTCTCTCTCTCAATGAAGGGGAAGAGCAAATTGGGTTATCTGGGGCAAGATGTCATCAAACTGAAAAACCTTTCCACAAAAAGCTTCGTCAAAAGATTTCTGCACATTCATTACTGTGCATATAACAATTATCTGAGTTAAAGTGTATCGTTATATTCAAAATATTTTCGGATATTCCTGTGACAGGTTTATCAAATTTATTTCAAAAAATTATCACAAATTCTGTATATCATGCAACAAAAATGTACATCTCTCTCTTTCTCTCTCTCTCTTTCATTTTTCCTTGCTATAATATATTAGAATTTAGAGATGTGTGAATTATTCGAATGCGAATCGAACTTGTATGATTCGAATCCGAATTATTCGAAAATTTCGAATCCAAGAAGTTTAAATATGAATTATATATATTAATCAATATTATTTTTGTTACACAGAAACCTCTTTCTTTATTATCTATATGTTAAAACTCAAAAACTTTAACAATAATCGTTAATTAAAAATTATGTTTCAACGATTTGATTCGATAATTGGATAAAATTTTGTTAATTCAATTCAATTTGGATACGAATAAAGAAATAAATTACGATTATTTGATTCAACTCGAAATTAAAAATTCAAAGTAAAAAAATCTTGATTCGCACATCTCTATTTCAAAGAATTTCAATCAAATTTTCCAGAGGATAGTTTTGAATATTGTTTCGCCAGAGTATATATTACCTGTGAAGTCGAGCGAGTGCAGAAGGAAGACTGCTATTTTTTCGAACTTTGTTACATCACATGGACGTGGCTAGCGTAAGGAACGTGCATGGAACGGGCGTGGATATATAACGTTTCCTATCGGTGGTGCACGAAACGATCGTTATGCCCGTGCTGGCGCCGGTACGTCTCACGAATGTCGTGACAGCATTTTCGATTCTTGCCCGTTTCTACCCGTACCCGTTCATCGTGCCCATATTTCTCCTTCTCGGACACTTTTTCGCGCGACCATTCGCTCCGCGCAATACCGAGACTGTGTGTATCCCAAAAATCCGCAAAATAACATCGAGAGTTACGTGCCCTCGCTCATTTTAATACTTCCCGTAATACATAATATTTACGCGACGTCGATTCCCTCGCTGGCAAACTGAACGATATTTTCTCGCGACGGATAAAACGGAAAGCAATTATTTCGTTGTGATATAATATTTTATCGTAATGAATGAAACCCGAAACGCAATTGTTTATTCTTTACTTGTTGGCTAAATGAACTTAAAAGTGTTTACGCTTAATTTTAAATCTCTTACATTATTTTGCTACATATGTTACATGTTTTAATTTTGCTATGTGTTTTAACAAATTTTATTAATTTTTGAGTAGTTGGAAAAATGTTTGCGGCACTACATTATTTTCGTCTCGATGAGGACGCGTAATTTTAGTTCGAACAATGAAAGCTTTTTAATATTTCAAGTTTTTGCATGAAAAATATATAAAGCACGCAGTCAATATCGCAAGCGCGTCGATATCGGAATAATGTTAGCGAGAATGAAATATTCAGCGAAAACAGATTACCGTTCAAACAGGAAAATGCAACGGGCTTTACAGTCTCGCGCCACTAACATGATCATGAAATTCAATTATCCGCAATTGGCGCCATCACGGGTCATCGAGCATGACAATTACTGCCGCGGTTGAACCTTTAAATTTTCAGCTTTTAGGATACCAAAAAATATTTGTGATACGCGCTCAACAATTGAAAATACGCGCGAAAATAAATATGGGATTTGAAACAAATTTACTGTACTCTCGGAATACAATATTTACGTGAACCTTTCATCTTTTCCCGCCTACCTGTAACTACGAGCGACGTTATTATGACCACTTTTAATGCCGTTCGATTTCAAATCCCTTGTCCATTTTTAAAATATACGTATATATATATATACATCAAATCACTTTTTTTACTATAAAAAAAGAGCTACTATATTAAAACTACTATATTTATATGTTCCTAAAAATATCAAATATGAAATTATTCTTGATGAAAACATGAAGAAATATTTTTGAAGCGCGCAAACTTTATACAAAATTTTTTATACTACTACTATATAACAACATACAAGATGTTCCTCTTTGCTCGAGGATAATGCTACGATTAAATCTGAAGAAAATTGCGAGCGAGTCATTATCCAAGTGTCGAACAGGCTGCTTGAACATCACCGAGTTACGGGACAGAAGCTCATCGTTGCGGAATCGCGCGCGCCGTATTGCACGCCCCACGCTCATTTTCCTTCGGTCGTGTACCTAACGGGAGCTCTTAAGCCGTTCATATTTCTCTTTAACGTCCGCGACATAAAGCTCGGGTAACGAGGAAATTTCGACGAGAGAACGGCGCGCGCCGCCCCGTGGCTGTTCAAGGTGCAGTAACGAGAAGCGGTTAAAAATACGATTCTTTGTCCGCGAGCCGCGGGAAAAGAGCGCGTGCGCTTTTAGCCGGGATGCTGGGAAGTAAATAAAAGAGGTCACGGGGAGAATTTCGTGTCCATTCCAAAATTGGAACTGGGGGAGAGTCCCTTGTCATGTTTCCTGAGGCGCTCAGTGGGACGAGACTTGTCGCTCTTGAAATGCGTCTGGTGGAACGAAATTTGACAGGTTACGTTCAAAGCAGCATTTATTATAAAAAAAAAAAAAAAAAAAAAATCAACCACGAGAATCAACCCATCGATTATAATAGCTTTACAAAAATAAAAAAATACTTTATACATAAAGTTGTAGAAAATCTCGCAGAAAACATTACAAGTGACTACGAAAAAAATCAGTTTGCTTTGCAAATTATATTACATTAACCGATTTTAAATGTTGAATCGTCAATAAAAATTAATCTTGATTGGTCCATCAATGTTTACATTAACGAAACATAATTAACGGACAACGATGGCAATTTCATGATTTTCCGTCGTTATGCCGACAGTGATATTGACGAAGTTTGCACCCACTATGCCTAGATGCTGTCGCACTTTCAGCATCACTGTCTGCTGTACTGCCCGCTTTTAGGCTCTCTCGGCGCATAACGCAATTTGGAAATGAAAGCAATTAGTGCGAAAACAACCTCGTGTAGACGCGACGCTCTCTTCATGGCAGACAGAGACCCTCCGTCCAGCGGATAGATAAATCGATTATTGTCCCGATAACAACGTCGAGACAGGTGCAACAGCCTGTCGGACCACGCCTGTTACATAACGAAAGTTTGCAAAGTAGGCTGCATAATTAACTTCGACAAATTTTACAAACGTGTGTTTTATTGATTAACAGCAAATGCTACTGATATTTTACATGTTAAATTGATTAACAGCAAATGCTCCTTATATTTTACATGTTAAACGTTTCACGTAAGAGGCAACACGCGAGATAATTCATCGTTTGCAAGGATTTCAATTTGATAAATTCTGTCGCGTCGACTAGCGAAAACGACTATAAATTCTTTCGCTGATTAAATACGCTCGTGTAAATTGTTTAAATCCGATCCGATTTAGAAAGTTTCTCTCATTTTACGTTACGGCGTTCGACCTGCGTTGAAGCCTCGTTTTAAATTAATAAGAGCGGTTGTTGCCTAAAGTAAACACGTGCCGGAATCGCGCATTAACTAGGCCGGAGTAACGGGGACGTATGATTTACAAGCTTTAATCTAAGATGAAACGATACCTACGTCACGGGGTTCTAGCTGCCTCGCTCATTTAGCGGACGATTTGAGGGAGTAAATCATCGTGCCGCGGGAAAATTGATTTTTCCCCGCGCTACGTTAATAAGCGGTTTGCAGTCGTGCGCGACACATGCCGTTAGGCAAGCGGCAAAAAGATTCCACCCCGCCGTTTCGGCATAGGTCGTTTACGCGGTAACGACTCCGCCTTAAGCGCGTCGTTTCACGGTTCCCCTTTTTGCAGCCGTCAAAAACCCGTAGCCCGGGATCTTTTGATCCTGCGACGGACGCCCGTACCCTTTCGTTTCGGGGCGCGGTCATCCCCCATAAATTTTGGAATTACACGTTACCGTCGGCTACGCCCTCGCAAAATGGCACAAATATTTACCGTCGATCCTGTCGCAACTGTAATTCTGAAATACGATCGTTTCGTACTTCTTCTGGCGGACGAAGCGATCGCTAACAGACGCGCGACGTTCCCCGCGAGTGAGAAACGAGTTTTTCCTCGGATGGAGCGTTGCGTGAGAATTGCCGAGATAATTATGTAAATTAATCTCCGGTTCGGTCTATGATTGAGGATTCTGGCAATTCTCTTCGTATCCGCATGATGAAAAGTATTAATAATACACAATAGGATTGTAATGTGCATGTAATGTGATTTATATATTATAACAAATGTACTAAAAATATTATGCTTAAATATTATCAAAAACAGTACACATTCAAAACACATTTTGTTTTTTTAAATTTGCGTAGTACGCTTTACTTGTTAAATGTGTAACCTTAATCTAAAAAACATAGAAAAACACAGACTAAATATTTGAATAAACGTATATATATTATTCCGGTCAGTGTGATAACAACGCTTTCCACGTGAAGGACTCTAATCTAAATGGTTCTGCTCGCTACCCTCTGGAAGCACCTTTCTGATAATTAGAGTCAATACGGTCTCGTCGCTTTATCGGCCCACGGTACGGTTATATTTCTGTACTGTCTCCTAATCGGAGTTCGCTCTCACGAACCCTTTTCCTGGTTTTTTTTTTTTTTTACTGTCGCGCATTTGCCTCGCATACTAAAGTCCTATCTCAACAGCGATAATTGCGCGATTTATCACCATCATAAATTGCACTCACGTCGAAAAAAGAGCCGCGATCGTCGCTTATCTATCTACCGTATATTACATTTCAAAGAAACATTGCAAAAAGAATGTTGAATAATCTTTTTGAATTTTTAAATAAAAAAACATTATTTTTAATTCTAAGATTTAATTTTATTAATATTTTTGCATACAATAACAAATCTTTTATCTTATTTATAATAATTTTTGATATAATAATACTAAATAATAATATTTGCATTTCTAATTATTTAAAATATGAGACCTTCTTGTACTAGAAAATAAGAGATATTTGAGTTATTATTAAAAATCATTTTCTTACACAAAATTTCTACCATTCTATAATTAAATATCTATAATTATATATCTATATATATAAAACTATATAAAACCATATAAAATTATATAAAATATATAAACATGTTAATAACAAATAATGTTAATTAGCAGAGAAGATTGTAAGCAATTTTTAATCAATACTTAACAGATTATGGAACGTTATCGTTAAATGCGAAGTACTTTGGCACGTATAATATTTTTGCGAAATTAACGAGAGCCTCGAGGAGCTTTGGAAGAGGTTCAGAGGATCCTGGGCATATAATATCGTATATTGGTATATGATATATCTACTGGCATCCCGAAGCGGCGCCTTGTCGCAGCGCAGCAGCGGCGTATTTACCCGGCTGCAAGAAAACCAGCCGAGGTGGGTAATTGCTATCACCCTTGCTGCTACCATCACCTCTGCGAACCGTAATATCGTTATTTTTATTAAGTTTTTCTTGCGAGAGAGAGAGAGAGAGAGAGAGAGAGAGAGAGAGAGAGAGAGACGAAGAAAGAGAGAGGTAACTCATATAGCCGGCCGAACGCAACGAACTGTTCCCGAGGGAGAGAAACGATAAACTGTCCCGTCACGGGGGACAAAAAAAGAGTGGAGTTTTCTACGGGGTGGCTGCCGAGGAAAAGGAGTCAGAACTTTGCGCATAACGAGCCCCATCTTCATCAGAACTTCGGCAGTCGGTCGTTGTATTTCGGGCTTGATGAAGTTGTCCAGAACGGAGCGTGCGATTCTCCCACGCGATTTACTGCCGACCAGATAATAACGGAACGCAGTTCGCTTAAGTTATTTTCTTCCTCTGCTTTGTGTTACGAATCGGATACTGTCTTGAACGGAGTAAACACATGGAGCGCAGACGAGCAAAGATGGCTCCATAAAGTTGATTATAAATAAAACATTTGATGATATGTATTTCACACACACACATATATATTTCTTGGCATATATATTTTATATATTCATGAAAGCATTGTGTCGATGAACCTGAAAAGTTAAGTTAATTAAAAGTAAAAATAAAAAAGATTATAATTTTTAATTACAATTTTGTTCCTTTTTTCTATTAATTATGCTTCTACGTCCTTTTGTCTCGCTCTTTTGTCTCGCGCGTTTTTTATTGTTCTGATTTCATTGCAAATCCAGCATCGCTCAGAAAACTTGTGTACAAAGTAACTGCATAATTAACTTATTATAATATTTCAGAGATTTATTAAGCTGTTTTAAAAACATGAAACACGAACGTAAACGTTCTCTTTCATGAATACAAACGTATGCTTCGTCTTTGAACTTTCGTTTAATTTATTCGCCCAAGCTGTTTATTCTATAGACAATGGAACCCTTTGTCTGGATAAAAAAGTAAGCGGAGTTGAGAATTTGTTGAAAGCAACAAGATGACTGATACTAAACAAGTAAATCCCTTATTGTAAATATATCGTGCGAGTTCGAGTGAGATAGTTATCGTTTGCCACGATTGTTCTTACAGTTAGTTGCAAATTATCCGACGTTTATCGTGGGTTACCGGAACTTTCAAATTACCTCTTACATCCTTACAAAATAAACCGTCGCGTAAATCCGCAGAAGTTTTGCTTGTTTAGCTTGTTTTGCATCTTCCACGGTTTAAACATTTTAAATCAGCCCCCCTTAATCGCGAATGATATCGCTCGTGATGCCAGGCGCACGAAAGAACCTCCGTCTTCAGTAATTAGACATACTTCGCGGCATCTTTATGTAATTAAAACAAAACTTTGTGGAAATTAGCCGCCGGGAGTGAAAAGGGGAAGATAATCTCGATTTGTGAGAAGCCCTCCTTCCTCAATAGTTCGGAAGCCAAACACGAACGAGCCGCGGCTCTCCTCAAACGCACTGTGAACCTGCAGCGGCAGCCGTATTAATTAAGGGAAAACTTTTTTAATTCGATCGTCGTACTTAAAAAAAAGAAAAAAAAACGAGCGGTTCGCCGAGACGACGAATGAGCACCCCTCCGCTTGTCCATGAATAATAAATAGAGAGCGCGCCGAACTTTGTCATAAATGTTATACACAGACGTGTTGAATATTTACTCGTTTTCAGGGAACAAAAGGGAAAGCACAGAGCCGCCATCCTGTTTGGCGCGGTGATTTATCTCGCACGATAGAGAAAGAGAGACGGGGATGCGTCGTATCTCCGACCTCTTCTCCCCGAGATGATCCCCGTAGCGTCGCGACGCCAAGGCCAAGGTTTCTACAGGTGTGGCCATTAATTTCGAGAAGTTGTGGAAATCCAAGACAAATTGTACCGACATGTACCGGATGTAAATGTAACGGCACTAAGTTTATCAGTACTTCGTTATGTACGAGTTAAATTTTTACATTAAATATCTGGAGAATTTGGTCTCTGTGATTAAATTAATTTGCTTTTTTTCTTATCAGAATATATAGAAATTTTATTTCAACAAATCAAATTTTTTATTTAAAAATATTTCTTTGATATCTATTACACTTGTTTTGCTGTATATTAAAATTAATTCGTTTAATATTAAAGATAAGAAATGATAACTGTCTTTAATTATTTGTAATAATTTCTAATAATCATATAATTCTTTTGCATAGGAATATTAAAATAAGAGAAAGATTTTTATTTATCTTCTATATATAGTCTACATAACTTTTGCGAATAGTACGTTTCGAATGGTTTATCGTTCTGATAATGCTAGAGGATCAATCGTGCAGGAATATCGTTAAAAGAATATCGTAATCAAGACAGCCCGATATTTTCGATACGTGAGATGCTTGGCTTTCTCAAAAAGCCGTTCACCTTCCATTCCGTACACCCAGCCAGTGAATTAATCAGAGAGACGACGACGTCTCTCAAAAAGCTCACGAGCCAGCCAGTAATGAAATAGTCCCAGCGCACAATGGGCCGGGTTCGTTCCGGATCCGCTTCATTGTCTCATGGCGGATTCATTAGGCAATCTTCCCGCGGATGACGACGCAGCGAAGTTGTCAGTCTAGCGTCATGCTTTTGAAGCTAAAGAGGCGTGCTCGCAGACTACGCGCCCGCGGCGGGAGATTCCAGTTTCTAATTGCGGAAATTCGTCGAGAATATGTTTCCGGTCCTATACTTGATTTCCAGGCGTATAAATTTACTGCGCGCACCCTGAAATTTTCTTCTTTTTAGAATTTTATTCTTTGAAGATTATATTTCCAGAATATTAATAAATCGACATCCAACAAATTCGAGAATTGAATACGCAAAATGTATATAATTAAAGCATAATATATAGTTTTATTTCAGATTAAAGTGTACAGCTCAAAAAATGTTTAATAAGAATAATATTTGTTTGTCAGAAACTTTCTTTTTTTTTTTTTGGAAATTTTCTCTAAAGAATACGCAAATTTTGAGTTAAATCAATCTTTTGTGAACGGGCACCGACAGAAATTACTGAGAAAAAAGGAAAAGCAAAATCTCTTATCCCTCGAGTGCACTCGCCTCCAATAACGATGTCTCTTTTCCGTAGTGACAGAGGCTTCAATAGGGGGAGTGGAGGGAATATTTAAAAAAGGGTATAGTTTGCATATTCATGATGTCGCTGCGCCACGCCTAAAGATATATTGGCCACGGGCAAAAGTTTAATTATCGGCGTCGCAAGAATCAATTTGAGAAGACAAGTAATTGTAATCTCCGTCTTTGTTAAATGAGGAAAGTCGTTGTTCGTTAACACAGTCGCCCGAGTGCCATCGAACGAGGAAATAATTTCACCGCGTATATATATACATACATAACGAGTTTCATCGTTAACATGCTCGAATTTTTTAGAATAATTAAAGGCGTCTACATTAAATGAGATCTTGTATTTTGTGTAATCGTTTGTGTTCTTCTTGTCAGTGATATTTATTATCACATATATTTATCACAATATATTCTAAAAAGATGCAATTTTACTTTTACTCACAATTTTCAATCAAAATTCTTGATTAATTAATAATTATATTTATTAAAAAAACACGCAAAGATATTATTTTAAATAATATATTTTTATCATATAAGATATTAAACTATTAAATATAATGATTATATCCTATTTAATACGTATAAATTTACTACGCGCACCCTAAATTTTATTTTTCAAAGATTATATTTTTAGAAGCTTAATTAATCGATATTTAGTAAATTCGAAAAGTGATTAAATTTTAATCTTAAATCTTAGTCTTAAAATTTAAATCATATTCTTAAAATTGAAATAAAAACTTTATTTTTGAATTAATATAAAATAAAATAAATATACACTGGGATTGAGGAATAATGCTTCTTTTAAATATTTCTTTTAAATATTTTTTTTTATTGGAAACATTAATTTAATTAGTCCCTTTAGTCCATATATTTTTCAAGAGTTAAATAATTATTAAATTTAGCTGTGTTCATAAAATGTTTACAGATAAGTTTATGACTGTTAATGTGTCTACTTCATGTGTCTACTTCAACTATCGTGATTTACCATTGCTTCCACGTAATCGTCAAGAAAAAAAGAGCATCTTTTCCTTGATGACGATTATAAAGAAAAGAAACTGCTCGTAAAACGAAATCAATTCCTGGAGGGAAGTCTCATCGGCATTAGTACTCGGATTCAGAGATAGTTATCAAGAGTTTCACCCATTTGCGAAATAAGATTCGTAAGATATATTATTGTCCTTAATGAACTCTTGATTCTATGCCATTTATAAAATATTCATTCTCCCGTGTTGTAATTAGTAGAAATATTTTTTGTAATTAAATATTTTCTGTTTTAACTAAAAGATACATTAAACAGAAAATTGACATAAAATGGAAGAACATTGCAATTTATATGTAGAATTTATAATTGACTGTGAAATAAATTATTTATTTATAAATTATTTATTTATTTATAAGCATTTCTAAAGTTTGACACTTTAGATTTTTTTATAAAAAGAGATATTAGAAACTATCGACGTTTTCCTGTTTTTGACACAAAAACGTTTAAAAACAAAATTGAGATAAACCGATTCGCGATCGGGAATGGAAAAAAAATGATTATAATATTATAAAGTTACAAACTGTCCTTATCACTCCCGCGGCCGCGCGTCCACCCTCGTGGTGTCGTGTCGCGTAAAATTGAATTCAGAAACGGGTCGGTCGTGGGGTGAAGGTCGGAAGTTGATTTTCCGAGTTAACCGCCGAGAGTGACAGGTCGTCGGAAACCGAATCCGTCAGATGCAAGGAAACTTTCGGGAGTACCGCCCCACCGGCGCCATGAACGGATCGGGAAACGACAAAGGGAAGCTCGGAAAGAAACTATGTCAGATAATCGGAATGAGAGACAGTGATCTCTGAGAGAACATGCTGATACCAATTTGTTGGACGATTTGACATTTATACCAGAAAAAAAATCCTCGAACAATTTATTTAATCAGGGAAAATAATACAGGATGTTTCAAAAGTGAGAAGAGGATGTTTCGCTTGAGAGATGATTGAGGGTCCAAAAATAAGAAAAAAAGTTAGTATAAACATAAATCCTGCTTGAATTATCGTTATTTTTATGTTGAAATTTCCAATTGCTTTGTTTTCAAATTTTTTTATAAAAATTTCGAAGAAGAGAAATGGTCTTTATAAACTTTATAACACCACACGGAGATACAGCTTGTTTAACATCTCTTGGCAGAGATCAAGACTCCACAGTTATGCATCCTCAGTAGTGATAAAGTCGTCCGCAACTTTTATTTGACTTTAATTATATTATAAAACTCATAAAATCTCTTCTTTCAATTTTGATGAAAAAAACTACAAAAGCAAAGCAATTTTAACTTTCAACGTAAAACTAGCAATAACTCGAAAACGACATATTTTCTACGTTCATATCAACTTTCTTGCTCGTTTTTGGGCTCCCTATTCTCGAATAATTAACGTCGACTTATAGAATACCCTGTATATTCCTAGAGATTTAACGTTATACATTAATAAAATATGTCGTGCGTCACGATTCTCGAATGTAAGACACGTAATCAAAGGTCAATGCACGGGACTCGAATCGCGATTTAAATTTCGATCACGTTCGTTCTCCGCGTGCTACAGTAAGCAAGTGTAGTGAGGAATAATGAAGGTCGTGGAAAACTACGCGCACTACTTCTTTCCTTCGTCGGAGACGGAGGGGAAGGCGTTAGAGAGGCCGTTCTTTCCCAAAGGGATTCAGGGATTCTCGGCGATTCGTCGATGGATGCGCCGGACGAATTCAAATCATCCATCGCCGGGCAAATGACGGCGTAAACAAGGCGCGAGTCTCCTAATGCGAGCGTGACGAGCATCCGCGAGAGCGAAATGCGGCATCGCCAGACCCTCGACCTCGCGTGAGGGTTCGAAGGGTCTTCGTTTGATGATAAACGAGGTCGAGAGTTAGAAGCGAGCGTGAGAAGATTTGCGACAGTGCAAGTAGACGGCTCTCTCTCGTGTTGTCTGAAAGCTCTTCGGGGCTTACTCCCTCCCCCCCCTTCCTAGAATCCCATAAGATGCATTCTTCCTGCGAAGAAAGACAGAAAAGACTTTTCCCGCATATGTCATTGCTATAATTTTATCTGACATCTCAACGGATGACAGGGCGCCATTCTCAGTTTACCAAGATCTTCTGCGATCTTTCGCGTTTCGTTGATCGAGGCAGAAATTTCAGATTGAAAATTATCTGTTGTCGATATTGTTCGCGATTGAGAACTGCCCGCAATTTGGAAACAAATTCTTTAAAACATGAAGATCTTGAGATGAAAAGATTCTTCCTTTTTCCAACGAGAGGAACGCAAAGAGAAACGACGGTAAGCAAAACGATGAGAAGTTTGTCCGCGCGCTTCCTCAGTCCGTCGCCGATTCCGGCACAGATCGATACCTTTTTTATCTGCCACCGTTCCTTTCCGTCTTCCGTCGTCCTTTAAACGCGGCTGCACCCTCGTATCCCGCCTTTCTTTCCTCGTTTCTGTTTATGCAGGCCACGACATGCTCGCGAATTCAATTCCGTTTTGGAACCTGGCAGGCGATGCGACTTACTCGCATCGAAAGTGAGGTCGCTTCTTCCTGCTCGCTCGGTCTTCCTAGGTTTTCCTTTCTTTCTTTCGTCCTTTATTTCGTTTATCGGAAAATGTACGAGAGATACCGCATTGTGGTTTCAATACATCTTGGTTCTAGAAGAAGCACACATTTCACACCGAAAGCTCGGTTGACGAAAAATTACATATAAATTTTAAACGTACATTTTACAATCTAACAAATCTGTGAAAGGTAAATTTTATTTTATTATAATTTTAAATTAAATTTTATACGTAATTTTACAAGTAAATTTTAAAACTTAATATTTGTATGTGCCTAATTTTTTACACAGATTTTAAAATATTATAACATTTGTGATAAATGACGCTTTTTAATGATCGCGAATGGTGGAATAAAGAGATGGATAATTTGAACTAATATCTAGATTGTAATATCCTAAGATTTATCGTCTAAACGAGATTAATTCATTTACGAATCAGATTATATCAGATCAGATTCGATCAGCTGCAAACATAGATTTCTCCCTGCATCCGGGCTCTTTGTTCGCGCGCGACTTCCGAGCGACGGTCTGCACGCCGTGTTACGAGGAGAGAACACTTGGGGCGCTCCTTTCCCTCTTCGGATTAATTTATAGCCCCGTAAAAGAGGAGGAGATTGTCTTTGCTCGCGCCCTTCGTGGTTTGGCAGCGACGTTTTTACGATTCGCGCCCATTGTCTGCCCTCGCGGAATGAGCGCTGCCAATTTTCGTCCGCATCTGAAAGCACGCTCCGGGGAGAAGACAATCTTTTTCTTTTTTTCGCAGGACACGTTTCGATCGTGCCAAGTAGCACGTTCACGATGAAATTGCATCGTTAAAAGATACCTAAGCGCGTAACTTTCCTTTTAGATTGGTCCATCGTCCAGTTGCACGCGTCAATTGCATCTGCGTGCAACTTTAATATGTATAAACAAAATTGAACAAAATTATTTACAAACTGCTAGGAAATATAACGGATATTACAAATTTTTGCAACTTTGCTGAGAATGATTATATAGAATGATGTTCAAAGAAGCATCTTATAAAGTCTTGGCTTTTAAACTTCGTGAAGTTCTTTTCTCGGTGATGCTACTGCTCCAAATGGAGTTTGAAAGTCGACCGTGAAAAATTGATAGGAAGGTTTCAATCTTGAGATTATGCACGACTTGAATTTCTTTTTTACTTAAAACTCTTCGAGATCTGAAGATTTTTTTTCTATAAAATACGTATTTTTAAAATTTAATTATAATTTTTTTTCTAAAGTAATCAAAATTTGAAATAATAAATGCAATTTTTTAATTTTTTTCAGTAAAAAAAACAAATGATAGATTAGTAATATAATATAATTAGTAATACAACAATAATTATTCAATTATTAATGAATAGATATATAAATAAATTAATAAGTAGATATATATATGATGTTGCAAGATCTAATTTATTTAAAAATAGAAATTCCCTTGTCAATTCCTTGATCAATTTTCATGTGGTGTTCTTAATAAAGAAATATTCAAGAAAAAAGCTTGACAGAATTTAAAAATCAAAGCTTTTTGAGGGAGAATTGAAGCTTCAAAGCTTCTTGGAACGTCGCTCTACTACTATTTTGTGCAAATTTACATAAATTTGCATTTTGCTATTTTTGCGCCATTTTGGAGTAGTTCTTTAGTTTCGTTGCATTATATATTCTAGTCATAATTTACACAGAACATGACAAAGTATAAAATAATAAAATTAATGAATAAAGAAAGAGAACAATTGAAATAACTTGCGATAAAATGCTTTCTAATTTTGCATCTTTTAATAACTTGAATAAGACGGCGCTTTATTTGTACTGATAAATACAAGATGAGTT
Source organism: Pogonomyrmex barbatus (assembly GCF_055798465.1). Lineage (NCBI taxonomy): Eukaryota > Metazoa > Arthropoda > Insecta > Hymenoptera > Formicidae > Pogonomyrmex > Pogonomyrmex barbatus. The sequence continues at coordinate 2,502,842 of NW_028297160.1, forward strand.
TCCTTTGTTTGCAAAATTAATTAAAATTATTTGAAAAGATATTATAAATGCTAACGATGTTACGTATTGTTGAAATATAAAAAAAAAACGGGAATGGTTTACTCTGGTAGTTATTGAAATTTAAAAGTAGTCGTATTTCCTTTGTTTTGATATGAAGAGCCATGAGGACTTGATAACTGCAAATCGATATCGCGTACATGGCGCCAAGATCGACATATATCTACCGTACGGTGGCGAGGACGAGGGATAAAGCATAAAGCGTGGTTGGGTTCTTTGTCCCGGCGACTACATCCAGCAGAAACCTTTCCCGGCAAGCCCCCAGCCCAAAGGGCACTACGAGGTGGGAGCGAGCATGGCTCATCCCGTGGGTAGCGACGGTGTTTCCCTCCGCCGGTCGTGTGGGAGGGCGGCTTGTTTGAATTATAGCTTCGTAAATTCAAAGACGTAACTCTGGAACCTACGGTACCATAGCCGGTCCTGGCGCCCGTGTCCTTAGTAGATCGTTTTATCGAAATAACGCGTGCAGGGGTCCACCAAGCTATCCCCGACTATCCAGTAATATAATAATAACGACACGCCGTAATCCTGGGGTGGTTTTGTCTTCTCGGTTGGAGCTTACCATATGGCCAGTAATTTCGGTCAACCGTCCGTCGCAGGTTCTATTCCTGCCCGAAGTACACTATAACACACCTGATAATAGCAGTAATTGGACATTCAAATTATTGTGTGCATATAATGTTTCTTTTTGTGCGATACAAATCCGTTTTATTATTTATAGACTGACTAGACTTTTATAAAATATTATATTGTAACTTTCTTGTTATTACATAGCTATACAAATACGTGATTATATTCGTAAGATGCATTTATCACTAAAATATTTGTTATCTAATAAATACCACGAATAAATACATTTTACTATAGGAAATATAGCCTCACGCCTATTTATTGCTATTATTCCTTACATTTGCCATTTCGAGTAGCAATTTAATCCACAATGGCCTATGAAATATGTCACATGCAACGTAACGTTCTCTCAAGAGCATTAATCTGTCGTGTGCATGAGTGGAACGATCGAATGGTCCGCAAGCACAGGAAGATACATTCGTTGCGGGTCACCTATTTATGTGTTACAGCATTAACAGTCTTCTTGCAGCGATAAATTCAAAGAGGGAGCCAAGGGAAGAGTCCGCACGATCGTCTTGTCGTGTAGTCAACGTCACATTACGACTTTCCGCGGGTAATTCGGGACCCGCGCTTCGAAAGCTTCGGGAAAGTGTGCAGCCTTCTTTGGTTGGTGGCGAAGGGGTGAAAGGAGAGCGAGTCCCCGGAAATCACGAGGGTTGCTTCTGGGCTTTTCCCACGCGGATATCGTGGATATCTTCGAGAAACTGGCGTCACCCACTTTCATGGACTCTAACACCGTGGAAGTAGATGTTCTCCGGAGGATCTTCCACGTTCTTCCGCCCGCACCCTACGGAGGAATACGGGCGAGTGACAACGGTTTCTCGTTAGCAAAACACGTATTCGCTGTTCGACTCTCCGTCACCCCTCGCTGACTCCAGCTTAGCAGGCGCGCGTCAGACTCGAAGATGTTGACCGTGAAAAGGGAATATTCAATATGAAACACGTCAAGCCCAGAATATAATACAAAGATATTATCGTGTAAAAAAATATATATTTATGTAAATGTAATCCTGCCATCGTGCCATCGTGTAAATTTCAAATTTAATAATGTCAGATTTTATATGTATATAAAAAGAGAAGAGAGATAAAGATAGAGAAATAGAGAGAGAGAGAGAGAGAGAGAGAGAGAGAAGTAGCATTACTCATATAATAAATAACAGTTATAATAGCACGTATTAATAAAATTAATACTTTAATATATTAATTTTTAATAGCTATCCGCTTGTGTATGTGTTGACAATAACAGGAAAATAATATTCGCGAAAATGGTCGTTATAACGAGATGACAGCCAGTGTTTCCGGCGCAATTGGGATTTATCAGCGGCGTGCGTGCGACAGTCCGCTCGATTCAGAGGGCGGTAGCAGAGTAATTAATTAGGTGAACCCCTCGGACGTGGTCCTTGTGTGTGGATGTCGGTGGCACGGGATCGAAAAGGCGGACAAAGGTCCGGAGCGAATACAGTTCTGCCGCTCGCCGATGGCGCTATTACGAGTAAAGAGAGTAAAGCCAAAATATGAAAGGGGGGTGCTGATATATAGAAGAAAGAGAATGAGAGAGAGAGAGAGAGAGAGAGAGAGAGAGAGAGAGAGAGAAAGAGGAAGTGCGATCGTCATTGGTATAAGACGAACGGAAATCTGGAATAAGAGGGTCTTCGCTACGACTTCCGAGACTGGGCCACGCACTGCGGGGAGTTCGCAAGGGTGTTAACGCATTTTGGGCGGAATCCAAAATCTTTTAGGAATTGCGATAAAAGAGATCCCCTCCATGAATCCTGAGCTGTCTTCTTTTGATCTATCGGCGTCCACTCGTCGAGTGAAAAGTCGCTCTACTTCCGTAATATCTGTGACTTACTTAGAAGTAATTTGCTACGTATTTTCCTTTTTCCATTTCATGAATAATGCTTGCAATTGCTCTCTATTATGTCTCAACAACTCATTCGACAACAGGAAGTAAACTTGAATCAATCTTCCGTAATGGACTTGTTGCATTTGATTCGAAATCTTATTTGCCGCCATACGTATGTACGTGAAAACGCATGTTTTGAGAAACCCCGTAACGTTTCTACGCGTGAGCATTCATTTTGCATCGAATATCCCGAATCTGATAAATCGGGACGTGAGGCCGCTGCACACCGCCTATAAATCTCGCCCCGACGTCCTTCCTTAAGAGTTTTCCTCGGTACGATTTATCGACGCGCGGGTCACAAGAGTGAATTTTACATATCGATCAACCGACCCTTCGTTTTGAATACGTTCGGATGTAATGGGGTCTCGGGCCTTCGCGGTGAGTTAAAAATCGAGCGACGGTGCCGAGGAAATGATAACGAGCAAGAGGAAAGGAACGGCTCGACCGTTATCTGCGACGAAATCCGAATCCGACCGTGTTACGTATGACCGAGGCGCGAAATTACTTTCATTCGTCAAATCTGTCGCCGGTTCTGCCATTGCGAAGAGGGCGACGCGAAACGTTCAATATTAATGACGTTTGCGGTATATCCATCTAATATTTTGTGGGATTGCATCCGGTTTTATCGCATAAAAGCCCGTTATGCATAACCATTACGCGTAATGCACGAAGAGAAATTGCAAATATTCATTTACGTAATATCTGATTGAAAATTTGAAGAGGAAAAACATTTTAAATCTTGAAAGAGCTTGTTACATTTGTAAATGTCACAGTGCGATAGTTGATGTTCAGCTTTCAATTTGTGTTTATTACAATATGACAGACATTTAAATATTTTAAATGCAAGTTACAAGTTAATAAATTGTAGAAGATGTACGACAAGATCAAACGAATGGTATGTTTTATCTTATTTAATAAATTATTGTTTTGATAAAAAGAAACGATTTATGTACTTTAATCTTTTATTAAAAAATAAGCCATGTTATTACTTTCAGAATAAAAGAATATTGAAAATGGTATTGTGTTTTATCATAAAATTAATCTCTTCCAATCCTCGACTAACAATAGCAGTCTGACAATGCTCGAGAGATTTCAATCGATTAGTCTTTTGTTTGTAAAAAAAAGGTCTTAGCAAAAAAATATACTTTCTTTTTGATTCTTGCAATCATGGAAGACGATGAACCTTCCTCCTCTTCTTCCTCTTGTGTCTATCGAAGTAAACAGTCCATTGGGATGCTATCAGTACGCCGGCCAGCAGCCACGGACATTCTTTATCTCCCTTGATTTCCCGCAAACTGGGATAAGCATAAAAAATAGTCTAGACGCATTCTGTACAGTTAGCATAAAACCGCGGTGGGCGAGCCGCGATCGATATCGGAGAAGAAACGTAGTCAGGAGTAGTGTAGGTACTCTACGATACGAAAAGCGGGTGTCAACCCTTCCGGGACAGATCCTCACCGAACTGTTTCGACAGAACGAGACGAGGGTAAAGGGCATCGATCGAATTGCATGTGCACGCGAGGGTCGAGCGCTCTTCGAGCTGTGCTCATCGTTGCGCGAGAGAGGAACATTTCCGCATACAAAAATATTCGAGAGATCGCCCGGTCGTGCTTGACGGTCCGTGCACTCTTCATCCCGCTGTACCACGGGGATTGGCTAATTTCGATGGGGGAAAAAAAAGAAGGGTGCACGCTCGATAAAAAATTTCGCTCACTCGCGCGTCTCGTTGGTACAATATAGATCCGACGAGTTCGATTTGAACGAAGACTCGAAGTGCTGTCCGTTTCTTTTTCTCTCTCTCTCTCTCTCTCTCTCTCTCTCTCTCTCTCTCTCTCTCTCTTTTTTTCCGACCCCCGATAAAAGGCGATGCATCCGAGAGGTCGAGAACGACGTGCGAACAATTTGTCTTACGGGCGACCGTCCTGTCGACGCACCCCGCGAGTGATTCTTTTGGCCGAGCCGGGATTAATGATCCATCGCACATCGGTCAGTTTGCTAATCGAATTTCATCGTCAAACTCTTCCAAAGGCGTGAGAAATGTGAAAAATGTGAGAAATGTGAAAAAACAATTGGCAAGCGTTGATATGCAATTGGCCGCTATTTTATATTTTTCACGTTGTCGAACGTGATTTATACGGTACAGTTGAAACTCGAGCGAAACTGATGCAAGACGAGAGAGGTGAAATGAAATATTATTTCATCTCAAATTTCATTTGAGATTTTTCTAAGAAAAAAATTTTTTAAATTCAACGAATCTTCTTCATTTAACATTTCCGCTATGTTTAAACGACGAATATTTTTGCATTTTTGATACAAGATAATTTCTCTTTTCTGAACGCATTTCAACGTTCTTACTAAATACTGAGAGAACTTACATAATCCAAGCACACAGAGTATGAGAGTCCGTAACCTTGGCCTGAAAACAATGAAATTTTAGCGTATACCACGTATACCACGTTTTCAATCTCGCTGCCCCGCGAAACTTTTTGACGAAAAGGACGAAACGAGCAGACAGGGGTTTGAATTTCAAATTGCGGCGCGGTGTTCCCTTTTTTCCGGATTTCTTTTTTCTTTTTACACTGGCTGGTGGACTATACGGGTACGGTACATTTTGTTTGACCGCTTGAAATCCTTCTCGTTATATCCCAGGCATGATATACAGTAAATGTCATGGATAGCCATCAAATAACAGCAGTTTTACGATCTACGATACTAATATACAGAAGCACACGAGATACGCCGTTTTACGGTTTTACGTTTTATAAAATCGTACATCGTATCAATTAAAATAATTTTGCTGACTAATTTTGCCACGAAAGAGACGAGTAACGCAACTCTACAAAAATTAGATCCAAACAGCATACATATGTTTCCATTCGCGTAACGATTCGGTGCTTACTTTCCGAGATTCGCTTCGTCTGGGTAAACACTGCTGAATTACCGTAGGGTAAACATGCGAAAGAGAACTGCGAGTTAAGACCGTCTTACAATTTGCCTTGCTTGGCGATAATTCTCGGGCAAACAAATGAGAAAAAGGGTATGGAAATCCGGAGGATGATTGATCTCATGCAGACGTTTTTGCTGAAGAAGCACCACTTTATGCGTGACTTATCATAATAATATCTCAAATGACATTTCTTTAATAATAGCACAATTCATAATTCTTTTAAAGAACGAGTATATAAAAAGCATAGTACGATTTCATTTTATATAATAACAGTACATGCAATTTTTTACGATATTAAAAATACTAATGTATATCATGTAGGTTAAGAACTTTACCTGACCTTTCCTTTTATTGCGGAAGAGATTGCTTATTACTTTATATACCATTAATATCTCACTACGTCTAAGTTTTACTTATTTTTCTTTCATTGTACAAGAACTATAACCCGTTCTAATCTCCATTAACGCGGCTGTCTATCAAAGTTCATAACGTATCTCGCTATCTGTGATTAAATGCTTCGGCAAATGGACGAGCGAGTAAGAAGCGAGATCATGATGAGTCGGTTCCGGTAAACGGACATTAAAACATCAAGTAACCAGACGGATTGCATCACGTCGACCCGCTGCAAACCGCACTCTCGCTCCTTATACTGTACTACGGGCAATCCCTACAACCGCCTTAGAATTAATTGCGCTTGCTAATTACTTCACGTCGCCGAAACAACAGAATCTGTTATTAGCTGCAAGTATTTTGACTCTCTCATCTTCTCGTAAATAGCAATTTAATGGGCAAATTCCCTGACAAGTATAGTACATAATAGTTTATTAAAATGATGAATATATTGATAAAGAAAAAAAAAAAAACGGAAAAATTATTTATTTTCCGTCTGCAATAACTTTTTTTAAACAATACATTGATATACATTGATATACTTATTTTTAAATCACATTCACGTTTCTTGAAACGTTGGAGACAGACGTTGCGTTCCGATATTTACTGCCAATATTGGAAATAAATAATTTGTGTCACATGTATTATAGATTTTTAGTACTGCCAATGGATATTAGAACGTAATCAGAGGAATTATAATAATTTAAAAATTTTTAATTTTCTGTAAAAATAGTAGTTTTAATATAGTCTCATGCCGTCCGGATAATTTAAAACAAAATTGACGTATATATGTGTGTGTAAAAATTTGTGTTCGTTGAAGACGTCAACCCGTTGTCAAATTATAATAAATGTTGCACCTGAAATTACTGCCCAGTTTCAATTTCGTAATATCAGCTTGAAAGTTAAATCAGAAGGATTGACTGGACATACGTTACGTGTAGTACTTCGGTAGAGAGCACCAGGAGGACTTCACGTCGCGAACGAGAGAATGAAGGAATACTTTCGTCGGATTTACGGCAGGTAGTCGTGGTTTATCGTCAGTCACGCAGTCGGATTTAATTACTCAGCGCAGTAGGGAAGATCGAGAAAGAGGCGACCACTTGGGATCTAGAGGAACATTCACGCCCCTACGTGAAAGTGGTATGAGTCACGCTTCGTAAGATCATCAAACAATTTGCATGAAAATGCATGTGCCTCCTACTTTTCCGACTTCATGAATTATTCACGCCTTAAAATCGCATTAAAATTACGTTTGGGGGTTAGAAAAAGCATCGAAAGGTTGACTAATGTGGAATTGGACTTTCTCGGGCAAATGTAATAATCCTAAACAAATTTCGAAAATACTTGAACAATATCAGTTAGACAGAAGTTTTAAAGAAACGATGAGCTACTAAATTGCGTGAGCTCGAAATTAATTTACGATTTCTTAATGCAGTTTCCGTTTCTTGCGCTGCAAAGTTCAAGTCCTGAGCTTCATCTGACTTTTAAAGAAACCTCAAATAAAATTTAATCAAGCGAATAATATTCACGTGAAATTATTAACGTCGAATAATTGACTATGCATGATCGCTTTTTGTGGGCGCACCACGTGGCAGGAAAACTGCGGTGAGCGGGTGCGTCGCGCGAGTTTTATTCACGAAACGTCCTGACAACTTTATTCTCGAACTTGCCACGGGGAGAAAATAACTTTCCGGAGAACAGATTCGAATTCGAGCCATGCGCTACAGAGAAATTGGATTTACGCGCTCGCAGTTTCAATCTTCCACCAGCGGTCGCAGGACGCATGAGAATTTAACTCGACACATGTAGGTTTCATTATATATTTTTCTGTTTATATGATTTATTTAAACCATAGTGATCGAATTATATATTTACTAAAAATAATAGAAAATTGTGAAATTTGTCACAAACATTACGTTATTTCTAATTAATAATTACATACTTTAATATTTATAATTCTATACAACATTTTCTACACATTTTCTATCACTTTAATCTTAATTTTTCCTCAACTTATTTTATCAAGAAATTTAATTTTGGTTAGAAAAAAACTTTTCATATTTGTCAAGAATTTACGCAACAATAATCGCAAGAAAATATATAACTTCCTTATATATTTATGTATATATAATACTATCTATATAAGTCTATATATTATCTGACTTAAATTTTATATATACATATATATATATACACATTATACCATCTATATATTATATTATCTGGTACCGAGCTGACGATAGCGCTGGATTTACTTTTACTACCTCATTAATGTTACACATTTTATTACCGCCGCCGTTTTGCTACCCTCGCTTCCTACCCCATATTATTCCTCTATATAGCGAGCTACTTCGCTTTCAGAGTTTACGATCGGAAGAGGCAAGAGAAGAAACGAGAATGAGCTTGGCAGCCGCCATTTTAGGTAGATTTATCGTTTCAGAATTTTACTGAAACAGTTCTTAAGTCTTGCATCTTTTAGTTTTCTCTCTCTCTGTCTCTCTCTCTCTCTCTCTCTCTATCTTTCTCTTTACCTCCATTATTATAGTAAAAAGAATCGGATTTTTGTCTTGATTGCAAGTTAAGTTAAAGTACAGTTTATTGCATTATTATTTATTGCATTATTTCAACAATATATTTCAACAATACAATATTAAATACTGTATTTTATTATAATCAGTATTTTTTATATTTAATTGTATAATATATATTATGTATTACACATATATGAAATTTATATATTGTTGGAAATTTTTAGAAATCTTTATGTTCATAAAATGTAATTTATAGTAAAAAATAGCGAAAAGTCTGTACGATTAAAATTCATGCACGAGATACTGAGCTTTTGGGATATCCGTTTAGGTCTTATCGTCCATGATCGATAACCGCTCAGAGAAACATCCGGTGAAGGCGCAGTACGGAAACAGTCGATGGAAGATCGGTGGATGAATGTCTTCGAGCTCGCACGGTAGGGGTTCCGCAGGATTTAGCGTGCGGGACTTTTGGCGATGTACCGTTCGAAATAGGGTCCACGAAGGGCTGATTCGCAAGGGAGGCCGCCGTACGAAAGCTTGGCGGACGGAAATCCGTTCGGTCGTAGGTGCATTACATTTTCCTTATCGGCAAGCATTGCGACGAGACGCTTCCCTCGGGATTCGAAAATGGACAAACGACGATTGCGAATTCTTAAATCTACTTTCACATTATGTTCAGCGTTACAGTTACGATATATTGTTGTATAAGAAATATTGATCAAACTTTTGATCAAAATCAAAGGTTTCAATATTTTAGATTATCATGTACTATTCATTCTATCCCTCTAATCGGTCTATTGTCTATGTATATATTGTCTATATATATATAAATAGACTGATTATATATATAATAAAATTTAGTATCGAATTGAATTAATTTTTCTATTAATTAATTCATTTCGTTTCATTTAGTTTCATGTGTACTTGCGTATGTGTGTGTGTGTGTGTGTGTGTGTGTGTGTGTGTGTGTGTGTTTTGTGTGTACAAAAATGAAAAAATAAAATAAATTAATTAATACAAAATTAAGTTACTTAATTACTAAATTTTGAATAGATATGATTAAAATTTTAACACACACACACACACACACATACACACACACACACACACACACACGAAATATATACTTAATTTTATTCTTTTTCATAATAATCAACGCGAAATAAATAATTTGTATAATTATACATATGTGTGTATGTTGTGACATATGTAATTATATTTTTAATTATCAAACGATATAAAATTATTTAAAATGGATGATATAATCACGATAATTGAGATATATATATGTTTTCTCGTTATTAACATTAGCTTAAACGAAAAACATAACTCAATCATATGCGTAGTAAAAATAAATACACAAGATTAGTGTCATAATTATTTTAATTGCAATAAACACGTTATTGTCTGTCTTAAGTAATTACGCTATCTAATATTCAATATAGAGTATGGATCATGCAAAAGTTAAGCCGATTAATCGCGCGTGGAATGACGGAGAGGGAAAACGGCAAAGATTTATTATTGTAACGTCCGGATTTATCGCGACCGGTCATAAATGAGGGAATTAAGGAAATGTGACATTATATTACACAATGGCGAGATACCACGATTCACCTCCGTTATAGGGTGTCTAGCGATTGTAAAGCCGAAGGTATTGATCGTTACAGCGGGACTGTGCGTAGGTGCAAAAGCCTTACGCTTTACGACTTTACACGGGTAACAAGAGTTTGCATTAATAAAGCCCCTTTCGGGCCCGAAGCCTAGGCGTTTATGAGCTCCCCGATGTTCAGCCGATGCGAAGACGTTATATAAATCCATAAATTCAGGTCGAGATACTTAAGGTAATTTTACGGGTGGGATACGGCGGGGAATTTTGGCGTATTTTATGCTTTTCCATATATTTTCATATGTTACGACAAAGGATTGGCGTGCCCGAACGTATAATTTAAATTTATTACATTTATTACAGTATCCCGTATATATCATGTTTATCATTATTTCAATCCGTGTATGCAAACGAGAAATGAACAAGAAATTAAATTTGTTGTAACTATATATTGATCTTTACATATCATTTTACTTTAATTCTAGAATTTTTCTAAAACATTATATAGTGCAAGATTAAATTACACAGACTTATAATAGAATCATAATCTAATTTTTGACAATTAATCAAATCAAGTATTTTTATATAATATAAATGCGCGTTCACAGAAGCTGTGCAGATTAAATAACGCGGATAGTAATAAATGCATATTCACAGTAAGATTAAAATTACTTCAGTTTACAATTTTTTTTACCTCAAAACATACGTAGCACACGAAACAAATTGAACCTTCTTAAACCATGATTATCTGTAGGGACATCGGATCAATTTTTTTTACGCTGAAAAGTCATTTGATCGGGAATGTTTCAATAATTTCCCAGTCTACGAAACGTCCGGGACCAATGTGGTTGGGCCAGAAAGAGGATCCTGTTTCCATTTCTGCTCCACATAAATGATTATCAGAATGGCTTGTAGCAAAATTCCCGCGTGACTGGACATCGATGTAATCGTCGATGGTGCGTGCAAAAGTCTCCTGGTCATCTCCCATGGGTAGTCGAAGACGTTGTAACGGTAACGCCAGTCACCCCTCTAAGCGGTGATCCCCGAAGCGTTTCTTTATATCGCCGACACGCACATCCCCCTGAGATACGTGACGCAGATGGGGGGACACGGCCGCAATATCTTCATCCCTTTCTGCCAGCGCGCGCGAACACCGACTTGCTCTGCTGCGACTGCTCTTCTCGCGCCCTCAGGAAATTTATATTTCATCGAATTGAGAGCGGCGCTTTGTGCAGAGACCGCTTTCAACGCGATCGCCGCTGGATCGTAACGCGGCCGCTCGATAAGATTATCGGCAAGCGAAATTTCGCGATCCCTTCGATCCTTTCTTATCTTAAATATTCTGTGCAAAACCCAAGACGATACGATAGTTTTCATTGACAGTTTATAATTTATGTCTATAATTTATGTGATAATTTTATTGTCGCTATGACATGACAGTGAAAGTGTTCTTTTGATAAACTCTCATAATACCCTTCAGAATGCAAACTTTGTGAATTTATTAGGATAATTTAAAATAACAAGACAAAAGATTTAAAATAGAACCATGAATATATAATTTAATAAATAAATCAAGAATGTAAAAAAAGAATTATTCGAGCCAAAGCTAGGTGACAATGCTAAATGTATTTTGACAAATACTACTATTTACACAAAAATTCATATTCGTAGCGCAAATGTTTCGACCTTCAATGTGGTCATCTTCAGTGCCAAAAACAAAAAATAAAATTCTATCGAAATAAAATAACACGCTGCTATTCTTGTGATACATCAAGTTCCAATATAATTTAATTCCATAATCTAATTCCATGTTCATTATTTCTCGTCATGTTTAATATCTTTAAAACATTACAGTGTACTACAAATACATTTCTATTTCATAAAACGGTTAAAATTGTTATCGTGATTGTAAAGGTAGGTACTTTGAAGGTAGTTTGAAGGAAGCTGAGATAAAACGTTTTTTCGATGCAATGTGCAAACGTCTTAGCGACTTGTCAATGTAGTCACAAGTGATTTCTCTCATGACGCGTTAATATATGATTAATCCGATAAAGTGCAGTGGTCATAAGAAATCTTATCCTGACCTACGGCTTATCGCGCTGAAGGACGACGCATTTCGGGACCTCCTACATTGTACGAGAGGGGCTGCCAGCCCCTAAAAACCATAACATTTATGTAGGTGATTGGTTTCTCCTAAAAAAGAGGAAGAGAGATACGGGCATACGGTAACGAAGAAATGTGGCCCGCAATATCACTCGAGTCTGATTCCGCGCCCGAGATCACCGGCGGATTGGATTTATTGTTGGATCTATTGTTTACGCGGGGATAATGTTGACTTTCCGCCGGTGTTTATGTAAATATCCCTAACCCGCGGTTAAATCACTCGCGTTCGATAAGATGGACTGGATAAAGGCGTCCCACTTTGTTGAGTCCCTCTCACTATTCTTCCGCATCTTACATTTTATTCATCCGTTATCGTTTTCAATCAAAGAAAGAAAGCAAGAAATCTGTTACTGAAAAGAAATACCCTAATTTTAAAATACTTCTCTTATTGTTTATTCTGCATGATATTGCAAAATCGATTGCAAATGATTTGAAGATTTAACAATTACGTGGATATGTCTAAATAACTCTAGATTTCTATATTTGATTTGAATATAATTTCGTATCTTCTTTTCATTCTTTTTTTTCTTTTTTTATTAATTAACCACAATCGATCAAGTTAAATTTGCCTCTTTTCCAAGCACGTACGTAGCCGCAGGATCGGTGACTGTACCATCTGACCCTTTTATTTCTCTTGTTGAACAAATTTGCGATCGATCCTAACACGAGTACTCGTGCCGATCGCACGTACAAACGTGCGTCACGTCGTCTCGCCTCGCCGTGTCACGAGTGTCGCGGTATCATCCCCAAACGCGAAGCGCGACCGTGGCGCTCGCTTCCACCTCTCGTCCCCACCCCCCCCCCCCCTTGATCCCACACTTCGACCGTAGCGAGAGGTAGCGCTCACTCGTCAGGGGGTGGAAGGTGAGCGAACGAGCCGGGCGGCGTCAGCGGCAGCGGCGGCGGCAGCGGCGGCGGCGGCGGCGGCGGCGGCGGCAGCGACGGCGGCAACAGGATGGGGTGCGGCGCGGCGAGGATCCCCGAGCTTTCGTTTCTGGAGCAGACGAATCGATGCTCGTTGCCCGTCCTCCCCGTGCAACGAGTTCAATGTCTCGCCCGGGCCGGCCGTAGCCCCCGCGGTCGTGGGTCGTGGCCGTGGCCGTCGGACGGAACGTACCACCGCCAACCACCCCCTCGTTCGCCCAGCTGCCGCCACCACCGCTGCTGCCGCCGCCGCCGCCGCCGTTGCCGCCGCTGCCGCCGCCGCCACCGTCACCGCCACCGCCGCTACCACCCAACTCAACTCCCCATCGACCTCTCGTCCGCGCCCCGTGCGCCGCGATGTTTGCCAGGCGTTTGTCACCGTCGAGAACAAAGTCTGCGTTCTCTCTCCGACGGCGCGCGGCGCGGCGCGGCGCGGCGCGGCGGCGCGTCCCGCCGCGCTCCGTTCTGGAATTATTACGGCGCGACTCAAGCTGATATCTCGACGTCTGGCCGGAGTTACTAGCAGCTCGGAAGCACGGCCTGCTTAAGCCTGGCATTATTAAGGGTGGATTACATTGTGTCCGCCCTGGTAACAGGTTGAAGTTTCGCTATAGCTCACTTGGCTTGAGGATAAAGATACGAAGAAATATTGTGTGATGTACGGGGATCGATGAACTCTCCACTCTTGGAATATGTATCCTCTTAAAAGCTTTTGAAAATTATTATTATCTAAATTTTTCATTGATTTCTCGCCGTGCGAAAAAATATTGCCGACCAGGGGGATTGATCGCGATTGTGGTTTATGATAAGTACCGACGTTGGTTACGTATGATATGCGGGAAATTGCGTTTCGGAACGATAAAAGTTTTTCCATAGCATGAGGAAGGGTGAGAATTTTTTACAACCATCGGATCTCAGGATGTACATCGGGAATGAAAAGGAGATATCGTAGGTGGACTTGGAATTCCGATTCGATTCGGTTCACCGATGTGAATAATACATACCATTAGAACAGCTAGAATTGCTTCTAAGGCGCACGCTCGATCTCTCTTCGCGGGATAAACTACGGCGTATAGAGAAAGATATTGATATGATTTGAGTGTTTTCACTGATTCAGCGGTGCGGTCTCGCGAGCAGAAAATCAATATAAAAGCATCAACCCCCATAAATTCGACAATAACAGCATAAAGCAAATAACATGCAAAAAGGAAACAAATAAAATTAACGTAAAATAACTGTATGGGTTCGCTGGCGGAATGAAACTTTGCGATACGAAATATATCCAAAAAGGAAGGTCTGATAACGATTGCAATGTCATGATAAAATAAATAGAGAGAACAAAAATGGAAACTGGAACTATCATTTTTTAATACGTGACATTTCTTTCAATAACATGCTATAACTATAAATAAAATTTTAATTCAGTCAAGAAAATAAGATTAACGGAAGCGAAGGGAAACGAGAAATCGTTGCAGAAATGCATATCTAATCTCGCATCGATGTGCCCAATAATACAATCAAAATATCAATTCGTAAGAAATGCGTATGCGTGCAAATAAACGTGCAAGGAAACGCAACGAATGGAATTTTACGCGAGATCGCATTAGCGTCCTGTCGACCATCTACGTTGCGAAGTCGTTAGTACTATTCTATGTGTAGCCCGGTGTTATATTACGCCGACCTTCCATGGATACAAATAACTCAATGCAACTTCGGTGCACCGAAAGTTGGCGCCTTTATGTCGTTACGATCGCTCGTCGATCGCGCGGATTCTCGTAATCACTTGGGATTTCGAGACAATTTCAACCATAAATCTGCGCAGCCATTTGTTCCGTGAATTAAGTTTGCTCTCCTTTTTTTCTCATATTCAATGACACCATCGCTCGGTATGAGGGATGCTTTGTTTTATCCCCCTCCCTTCCTCTCTCCCCCTCCTTTCCCCCATCTCTCTCTCTCTCTCTCTCTCTCTCTCTCTCTCTCTCTCTCTCTATTTATCTATCTTTTCCCCTTCCGATTTTCCCCGTCCTCCTCTTTTCTCGATCATAGGGCGAAAGAGAGACAAAGACAGTGGTGAGGGGTTGCAAGCGAATTGATATCGGCTCGTTTCAGACGGGACAGGACGGACCTCTTTTTGCGTCGAACCAGTCGAACGAATGAATTATCTTTCCGAATCGTTAATCTCTCGCGCAACGAAATGAAATGTTGGAACGACGTTTCTCGCCCCCTTTCCTGCCGTTTTTACGGGGACTCGCGCGCCCTTACACGCGCCCACATTCCGGGGGTTGATGTTAACGGCGACGGCACTACAAATCGAGAGAGCTTCTTACTATCGTGTGACAAGCAATAATTATTTTTATGGCTGTCTTATAAAGATTGTAATGAGAAATATGAAGTTTCTTTGATTTTTTTACTTTCGAACTATAATGACAACAGGAAGCACTTTATTTTATTTTGCTGTACATTTGCTATATATGTTTGTAGTTTGTAACAAATTGATTATAAATGAATAGTTTTATAAATTACATATGTCTTATATTAAATATTGTTTTACAGACACCTATTTTTTAAGTGAAGACATTTTTTTACTTTCATTTTATTTTCAATATTTAATGTGTGGAGTGTTTTCTGTGTGTATATCGATCACAAAATATTTACCACAGAATATTTTGTTTTATTAAGAACGCAATATATTGAAAATGTTGTGAATTTTAATCTCTCTCAGACATTCTGCTTAATAAAGCTAATATTAAAGCGTAATACTTTCACTGTAACTGGATGCACGTTTAATACCGCAATTTAAATAAGCAAAGTCTCGACAAAGTCCCTAAAGATACAAACACATTTGCGTTTTCTCCGCCCCAAGGTGGAAGCAACCCTTAACTCCTTGCTACACCGAGTATAAACGGACAAAAGCGATTACGCGAACGTTCCGAACAACAAACTCATTTATTATTAGCTTAACGCCGTATCTCACGGTGCTCCTCGTCGTGGCGGAGCGCGATATTACGATATCATTATGGAGGTACGATTGACTAAATCGTTCCCGGGTCCTCGTAACTCGGGATTAGGACCTCCGGGAGGAGGCTTAGATGGGTTATTACATCGCTGTATGAAACCGTAAATCGCGTCACCGCCCCGTGCCACAGTCAGGAAAACTGCGAGAGTAATTGCTCTCACGACTCCTAGGGAAATGCTCTCCCTTCCTGCTCGCCGCAGTATCGGGACTCCCCGCGTAGACAAATAATAATAACATCCTCGCTAGAAGAGGGCGAAAAACGGAAGAAAATACGTCCCCGGGGAAAAACAATTTATTAATATCCCCAGCAACGAGTAAACGATCGTGGACCTTCGAGTAAGAAGATGGAATCACATAGAAACTATGCGATTCACATATCATACACGTCAAATAAAATTCATCAATCATCAATCACTCGCACATAAATGTGAGATACGCAAGGAGAGTCGTTTTATGTTATCTTATTATATTTTTATTTCAGCAAAATTTTTGCATGAAATTTTGGCAAACAGAAAAAAATATCCTTTTTTTCAATGACGAATCGGAATTATACGGATCAGAGACGATGAAAAGACTCGTAATAAGACTCTTTATTTTTCTCAAACGTGTTGCAATAACGAGGGACGAAGTTCTTTATTTGCTGCGCAATATATAAGCCAGAAATACAGCGACTACATTTTATCTGCAATATCTTTACAACGGGTTTTACGATAGTTCTTTGTTTCCGAATCTTTCTCTCTCTCTCTCTCTCTCTCTCTCTCTCTCTCTCTCTCTCTCGTCCTCTGTTGAATGATGAGAAAGAAAAGCGAGGCGAATAAAATTTGGCCGCCCCACGTCCTGCGATGCGGCATCTCGTCATCCTTTGTTCAGTTTTGATCGATGAGTTAATGGGTTAACGACAGCATAACGACCGTCTGGAGAGGAATTATTTTCGCATCTCGGCGCCCTCCCCCTATATCGTCTGCCATCGCGGCCTCGCCATCACCTGGATGACAGGCTGAATTTACAGAGAAATAAGGAAACACCGTCATGACAGAGCTGACTTTCTTCCCGTGAAATATACATTTATAACGGTGCAAACTATTATCATTGCCGTAATACAATATTTATTCGCCTGTGAGAGAAGCTTTGCCTTTAGTTCACGTACCCGTCCGTGAAAAGCCTCCGATTAAAATTTCACTTTAATGGTTTTGTCTCGTGAAATAATTTTCTCAATCAGGCACGGATTTATCATAATATAAGTTCACCTGAAAATCTTTTAGTAGCCAACGTGGGAGGCATTATACATTTAAACGATACTTCCTACGTTACGATACCGACATTTGGAGAAAAATACAGCTTGTTCTGTATCGAGAGGCAATTTATTGCACGAACATTTATTAGGCCACACGTGTCGCCGTCATGCGCGGGTCAACCATTACTGTACACGTGAACTCCATTCACGTGTCATTTCGGCACACACCCGTCATTTTCTTTCTTTATCGCGAAGGAAACAAGAGTGGGTCCTGGCCATCAAAGCGAAACGATGCATCAGCGATAAAAGTCGCCGCACCATCGTCGCCCGTAATATGACGTTCCGAGAACATTTACGACTAATTGTTTCGCTCCGCGCGCGTCACCGCAGAGATATCGTTCTTTTTTTTTCTTTTCTCTTTCTTTTTTTCACGAGGGAACCACAGCGAACGATGTCCTGCCGACGCATGCGCCATCGTAAAAACGGAAGGACGTGGTACGCGGACACCGTTAGCAGTAAAAATTCGACCGCGGCGAAGGGGGAGGACGTCGCGGGGACCACGTTGCGGGAACTACGATAATGGCTAATAAAAATCAGCTAACTGCTTGCAAGACATTGCCGCGCTAATTGCCATCGTAAATTTCCTTTTTCCCTCGATCGATGTAGCATCGGCGTGACGTGAACGCTCGTGTACCAATCGTAAATTAGTAGACTTTATATATCACCGGGATGGGGCGAATTCCTTCCTGTGACAGTATTTCGCCAATAACAGAAATATCCGCATGCATCCTCTTGTAAAGGAAGAAACAAGCTTTTTATGTATTATAATGCTTAAAAAAGTAACTTTTAGTAATAATTCACAATTTCTATTTTTTTTTTATACTACAATATTGCCTATAATAAAATAGAATAATATTATTTTATATAATACGAGAATATTACAAAGCGTGTACTTTGCGTGCGCCATTTATTGTTTAATGCTATATATTTTTATATAAAATGTTTGCATCACATATTATATACTCGTCATTAAAACTTCATACAAGTATACTTCATATAATATTAGTAAAATAAAATATTAACATTTGATAGTTATGCTCGTAACATGAAGTGAGCAAAGCGAAAGAATCAATCAACATCGTGGAAAAGCATCAACAATTACAGTCTTACACGGCTTATACTTTTTTATGGAATCTAATATAAAACTAACTCTTAATATATATTTAGCATATTAATCAAATTTTGTGTGAAATATAAAAATTTGTATATATATATATATATAAAATTTATATATACATATTTGTATATATATCAAATTTGTATATATCAACAAATATCGAAATGTTTAATATAATTTATTCTAATTATAATCGAAACGATATACATATAATAATAGATTTACAATAATTACGAACAGTTATTTTTATAATAATGGTCTAATCCAAATATTTTTAACATTGGACATTTTTAAATTCTTATTCTTATTCTGGATTATTATAATTTACATAGTATTTTGTAATACATACATAGCAACAGCTAGTTTATTTATTGTAACAATTATTTATTATAATTGATTTATTATAATCGTAATTTATTAAACAAAACAACAAATGCATGATAATAGATTGTTCAGAAGATATTTGAAACATAACGATTACAGCATTTAATATTGAGTCACCAAAAGATGTTATAGCGCAACCTTGTGTCAATTAGATATTGTTCGTAATATTGTCGAATATTTGTCGTCTTACACACATTGTTACTATCATAGTCTTGAGAAATGTTTACGCGCCGCGTAGCGTGCTCCGTTGTGTACATACGACGAATAGCGCGAGTCGTGTTTACGAATGGCTCACGCGCTACCATTCATTCACCGGCGTTCGTACGGACAGGTCGCGGTGCGCGTCGCTCCGCATTTCTTCACATTTTCTTTTTAATACTAAACGTTATATCTTATGAAATAATATCTTATGTAATAATAAATGCTTGTTAACTCACGATAATTAACGATTCTCGTAAGCGTACCGGAACGACTTTATAATAATATTATATACATATTTCGCGACTTATCCCTTTGAAATTCATTCAACTTTTTATAAATAATATCCTCCAAAATGAGTACTTGTCCTCGACAAGTGATTCGGTCCCAATCGGCAAAATTTTAATCGAGTGACTTGTTTTCGTAGCTTCTCTTGATTTCTTTTTTCGGCATTTGCCACGAATCCGTGAAGTGGCGCGTGCGGTTCTCGCACTGATTCATACGATTATTTAATCGTCGCCGGTTTTTTTTTTTCTTTTTCCCTTCTATTTTCCGTTCCTTAATAAATCCTAACAAATCGCATTTAATCTGACTTGACCAGAATTTAGTTCGGGCGGTTTTTGCCGAGAGGCTAGATCCCAGTTGCCTGAGAATCTAGATTGTTAGACATCGGCGATGGGAATCTTTTCTCTCGTCACATCTATCAGCCTTCTCGATAGCCTCGAGTGCGAGATCACGCGTATGATCACGGTCTTGGTGGTTCGATCTGAACTATGTTGGCTATATAATGGTTAAGTCAATTTTAGACGTGATTTTTAAGAAACAAGAGACTACGGATTCAACTTAGTCGATTAATCTTCTTCCACTTCGGTCTTAACCGGTTGCTTGAAGTTAACGTGTATCCCGAAAAGCTCGCCGACTCGAGTGCTGACTGGATCGACAAAATTCGATATTTTCACGGGCAGTTAAACACGGAATGCTGTAAAGTATTACGCGAAAGACTTTTGTTTAAATTGTTAAATCGCGCGATTATAATAATTTGCGAGTGTTTTTCGCGAGTGTCTTGTGCTACGAGGAGACTTGATGATCTGAGAGGAGGAGGAGGCCTAGGAAAGGCATCGGGCATCAGCGGAGCAACCTTGCGATAAATATACATTTTTGTTAACCTAAAATTAATCAGTTTCATACTTATTTGAATTATTAAATTTCGATAATTTAAAATTTATAGTTCGGGAAAGAAAAACAGCTTAACATTTTATACGCCTCTATTTCTATAAAAATTTTTTTGAAAATTATTTTATTATTTTAATTTAAATTATTTTATAATGAAAATTATTTTATATCTAATTGAAAAATATGTTGATTCGATATGCGTAAAAATTACTTTTTAAATATTTATCATTTAGAGCGCTGCTATAATTTTCATTTCTGTGTTACAGAATCATCGTAGCTACAGTGGCAGATTCACTCCGCTGTTGCGCATCGAATTGGTGAGTGACGAATTTTTTATTGAGTTATTGAGTTACAAATCTGTGAAACTTGTTTTCGATTATTTTTATATGTTTATATTTATAAAAATATTGCCATTGGATATATCTTTACAGATTTGTTGTCCTAAAAATGGACAAACTTAAACAATTTCGGATATATATTTAATTCTGGTATGATATTATTTATTAATTTATTATGTTATAATACATACTTATACAGACATATAGAACTGATGAAATAGAGTTCATTGTGTCGATGCTTCATTATTTTAATGCTTCATTATTTTGTCTTTCGCAATTTTGATTGCAAGATGCGTGTATTAATTACTTAAAAGTTATCAAATCTTGCGAGAAAAATATAAGTAAAATAATCTACATGTTTTAAGAAATTAATTATATACGTATGTAACATATAAAAATAATATAGACAATATAAAAATAATAATATTTAATTTATTAAGTTTTTCTTTGAAAACATAATGTATAGAGTTAATATATAAAGTTTATTAAATTCATTTAATTTCTGAGTTCTTAAATAAATACTTAATACTTAATACTTAATAGAAATGGCACGACACCGCGAAAAGAATTTATATTAAATTATGTTAAATTTTTCAAAAACATTAAGTTTTCATTTAATTTTCATGATATATTAAATTTCATGATATAGTTTTTAATAAAAACAGAAAAAATAAAGATTACAAAAAATATTCATATTTTACATTTATGTGTAATATAAATATACATTTAGTACGTATTTAGTACGTATATCTTTTATTTATCTATCTCTCTTCTTCCTAAATTTTATCAGAATTAAATATTTAAATCGGTGCATAAAAGAGTATGTGTGTATATGTATATACATATTCAGAAATTTTTTAATAATGTATACAAACATAAATGGACATAAATAAAAAAAGACATAAATAAAAAAAAAGTAATCAACTGTCTAACAAATGTATCGATTTCATCCTAATTATGTATAATCTATCTAGACTAATTAATAATTTACATAACTTAAAGTAATATTTAATATGGCATGAGATTCAATAAATGTTTCATCGCGAAATATAAATTATTAATTTACTTTAATTTAAAATATTCGTTTTATATTAAAATCTTTGAAAATACTTTTAATTTAAATGACTGACTTTTAATAATATATATTAAATTTTCATCATATCATATTATTATATTAGATTTCATCATATTAGATTTTCTCATTTATGTTGTTTATTAAATTTATTATTGCTCATATTATTATCTTTGATAAATTATATAGATGCGTATACAATATGTGGAATTTAGAATTTATATTGATATAATGATTTGTAAAATTATATATTGTGTAATATTGGCATGCATTATGCGAGAAATTTATTATCTCTCTCGGATCTCACATCATTCACTCTGAATCTTTTATGTCATTTTATTCTCCTCGCATTTATAAGATTTAAATAATTTTATGAATTTTTGATCGAACGCAATTAATATGGGATAATATAAGCTTAGATTTTTTTTCAGTTTTAGTATATATTATTTATTATGTAAATTAAAATCGTTTTTACTTTCATTTTTCTTTCTTTTGATGCAATATTTTCTACATATTATCCAATTTTTTAAAAATTTTATTGACATATAATCGAATTTCCTTATTTTGAATCGAAGATTAATTACGCGTATTGCGAAAAAAACGCGATATTATAAATTAAGAATCAAATTTCATATTTTATTAATATTTGAATGACCTTCGCGATCGACACGATTTTATGATCGATGTGAGCGTGTAAAAATCCAACAAATTTGTTGGCATTGATAATTAATCGATAATTGAAAGGATATATCTCCTACCTATTATTCCTGGCTATATGTGGCCAGAATCTCTTTTGGTTATGCGGCCGACGATAATAAAATAATGTGGCCAGGAGCAACAAAAGATAGGTTCAATATGGTTTGAAGAATCAAAAAGTTAGTTAATACTGATTAAAATAAGTGAAAACGTAAATGATTCATAAAAATTTTTATACATATGTATGTAATTATGGGTGAAGGGGAGTGTAAGATAATATTTCTGTCTTCAAACCTAAATTTCTAATTGAATTCCTTTCCTGAATACTCATAATTGCGGGTTAGATGGTCCGCTGGATTAATTAGCACAAAGTAAGGATTCGATTAGGTAGGAAAACCATGAGAAAATTTGAGTAGAGATAGAGATACTATTAAAATTCGCCGATAGATAGCAACGTTACAAAAATTCGGGTGGGTAAGAATTCGAGTGGAAATGAATTGAAGCAGATAGGAAAATATTATAATTTAAAAATTAAAAATATATTATCTAATATAATCTATAAAGTTTATGATGAATCTATTAAAAAATATTAATTGTAAAATGTTAATTAAGAAATAATAAGTGTAGGAATATTAAAAATAAAAATTTTGGGCAAATAAAAAAATGTTATAAATTAAGAATTAAAAATTGATAAATTAGTATTTAAAATATTAATTATAAAATTTGAATTGAGAAAAGGATACAAGTAAATAGGGATATAAATACTATATAAAAATTTGGCTATAAAATGTTATAAATAAATCACACATTATTATAATTTGTGAATTAAAAATTGATGAATCTCCGGTTAAGTAAGTAAAAACATTAAAAAATTCGGAGGTAGGGAAATTGTAGGGAAATTGAATACGGATAGTAGGAAAATTGTAATAATTTAAGAATTAAAAATTAAATCTATTCAAAGTGTTAATTATAAAAAGAACAAAATGTAATAAATGATATTATTCAGTTGACATCTTAAATAATTTTTTGTCTGAATTTATATAAAAATTCAATTAAACTCGGCGTGAGTGGAAGATCTCTACAAATGATCAGTTCCTAAAAACGCAATAGAAATAATAGTATAGAAGTATGCTATAACTAACGAGATATTTCATTAGTATTATAATAAATAATCAACATGATATATTTCCGCTAAGTGTTGTGCTGCTACGAATATTCATAACATTACAAACAGTACAAAATTCTTAATTCTTGGCATTTTACCTTTAAGTTTAATATAGTTATTAAATTAAAATTAATAGAAATATTTGACGGATGTTATAACATTAGATTGTTTCTTATACTTTAAAAAAGGTGCTATGCTAGAACATGAAGTTAATACATTTATTTTTTATTTCTTAATTTTATTACATTATAAAGCGTTTCGCGCGCGCCATTTATTTTTTGACATTATATATTTTTATATAAAATATTTACATCACATACTATATAACTTTATCATTAAATACTAATTATTAACATTTGACAGTTTGCTAACATAAAGTGAGTAAAGCGAAAGATTCAATCAATATCGCAAAAAAGTCAAGAATTAAAGTCTTACACGATTTTTTTTAATGAATATAACATATTATATAATATATTATATATTAGAATTTTTTGCATTCGTTTTACGGGCATATAAGGTGCTGGACAAAAATGAAGAGTATTCATATCGATCGCATATGCAGAAACGATGAAAGAAGTTTTCATAAAGCGAGTTGCACGTGCCCGCAGCACAAGCGGCCGCGAGAATCAGGGATTTATATGCAGTTCTGTCAGCGGAATGTAATTTATCGCCTAGTAGAAACACGTCGGTGGTACGTCCCACCGCGGACGCGTTCGCAAAAAACAAAGGAAGAAAATACTTTCGCGTTTACGGAATGTAATGCGTGCGGCAAGGCTGGATGCAAATGCCGAGTAACGCACTCTTACGTCGCTTCGGGAGAGAAAAAAAGATGGACTCCGTGTTAAGACGCCACGCGGAAATTACTATTTTACGAGTGCTTCGTTCAGATGAGTTCACGAATAAAAGTTTATTATGCCGCTCGAGATTCCGCGAGCCTCGTAGAAGAGGCTCTCTTCGCGTGGAACGTCTAACGAAGAAATGTCATGTTTTCCTTCATGACGTGTCCGATATCGACAGGAAATAATTTTCCATCAAAATTACGTTTCTGGAAAAGCAAACGATTTCATCGTTTTTATCTTCTCCCTGGCGTATATATGATTTTTCTACATATTCTGTCATTTTAATTAACCAGTATGAAAAGCCTGTTTTTGTAATAATTAACATAAAAAATTTAAAAAGAGAAAATGTATTTTTGGTAGATTTTAATTGTAATAACTTTATTAAAATTTCGAAATTATATATAATTTTATATTTTAATTAATATATAATTTTATATTTTTGATTGTTTAAAAGATTTCTCTTTTTGATATACTAAACAAAGACTAGTTTTGTACATTTCCTTCATTTCTAAAAGGATTTTACGCATCGCGATATGACTCGCTTATATCTTCGTGCTTCTTCAAACGAGTTGGCTTTCTGAATATTCAATTAAGCTAGATTGCATACGAAATTTCATTACGAAGTTGAAACAACAGCAGAGCAAGTGTTCCGTTTTTCAATCTGTAAAGTAGTCTGCTTATGCACAATCTCTTTGTATGTAGTAAAGTGCTACATAACATTTGCATCGCGATACAAGCACGCATTACAACCGGTTTTACATACGATGTAAATAATAAGAGAGACAAAAATTTCTCTGTAATATTAAAATGTAAAATTAAAATGTAATAAATGAGTGAGTCATTTTCGTGAAGAACATCGAGTAATTTATAATTTATATTTCCGACTACATTATATCATACTTTCAAATAATATTTTAATTATTTTACATTTTAAGTAACAATTGGAATTAAAACTGTATTTGATAATCTACATATCGGATATTACATCCTACATAATTAAATATGTATATAATAAAAGAGTAAATTATTTTTAATGTGAAGTCTATTTTGCTTTATTTATACCGCGTAGTCTGACGTGATATTTAATTAATGGCAGAAAAACATACGTATTTGCGATGTTGTTCATTATTAATTTATTTTGTAATAATAAAGTGATATTTGAAGAATGCGTCACTGCAGAGTGACTTTTATTACAGTCGTATAATATAATATTTCGACATATTGTCAGGCATAAATTTTCATTCGGAGCTCGAAATTCGAATCGAACGATCATGGGATATCGTCAAATAGAATCTCTTTGAAAACCGATAGGATTTGCGTGCCATCCACTCTCATGGTCTGTAAATACTTCGATCTTCCGTAAGGATCGATAACGAGAGAAGGAAGAAAGCGCGGTGGAAAGGAAAGAGTCAAATCGCTATTTTCGCAGCCCTTGCAGGGCGCGCGAGCCCTGAATAGACACGATAAGGATCTTATTATCCGCGCCCATGTCTGGACGGGATGATGTCGCGAAATATAAAGTAAACTATCTGGCACATCGTCACGACTCCAAAAAGCGGTGCGTCCTCGCTTGAAGTTTGATGCGCGAGTACTCTCTAAACTGGATGGACTTGAAATCGAAAAATCGGGATAAAACGAAATGGAATTTTCAACGATCGCGCCTAGGAATTCTTTGGAATTTGCAAACAAAATTCCAAATGTCTGCAACGTAGTATAATCGTATAATCGTATACTTGATCGCCACTCTAATTTAAGTAGCCCAGTGTTCAAGCTTCGTTCACGTTTCAAACAATTTCTCGTACGAGCTCGTTTGAGATGCAGTTACGAACCATAACGAGGACTCGACAACGACGTGACTAAGTGCACTGGAAGCACCCGCCGCGTGGAAATTTTCTAAAATTACCGTAATCCTGTCAAGGACTTAAGACCACCGACCCTCGAACTATCTAGTCTAACTCGAGATGGGCTTCGTTGTTTCACCTGCTAACGTGATTTCATGTCGTCGACCTAACCATGTGGTCGTCACTAATGGTCTTCACTCGTAATGAGCTTCATAAATTTCTTTCTGAGGCGCATCAGATTTGCATATAAAATTACGGAATACATATTACGTATGCGCTGCAATTTGTATTTGTAATTCTAATAAAAAAGTTCTTACAAAAGTTTAATAATTAATTCTACAATTATGGAAAAAACGACGTATTAGTTATATATTTACTATAAATTGCTCTTTTTCTAAATCGAATTCATGAGAGAGAATATGCTTCAATTTCTATGTAATAATTGAATGAAACGTCCAATTTCCTTTATCACTTATTGAAGATTTAGAGAACTATGCATAGAGTATTATATATGTATTGTTGTATGCATATTTAATGTAACATAAATACATTAATATAACATAAATAATTAAAATCTATTAAAGTTATTGTCGATTATATATTTATATATTATTCAGGAAAGCAAACACGGAATATTCGCATAATTATGTAATCATATCTTTTCTATTTTTCTAATAAATAAATAATTTAGATTTCGCGTTAGTCTGTTCATCTGAATACATGATGTGAAGCTTATTCTTATTTTTATTTTTCTTGGATTAGATTTTATATCTTGATTCTATTCTTCTATACTTTTTTTAAATATTTAGAACTATCGTTTATGAAAACGTAACTTGCAAATGTATCTGATTCAAATATGCACTACAGTATATGTTGAACTCAGGTCTGTTAGTTCGTTAAACCCAAATGTCGACTATTATTAACTTTATTAACTTTCAGAAGGGTTGAATAGTTAAAGAAACAATTGGTCTTTCAAAATCTGAATTAATCAAGTGTATATTTTTTTTATACACTTTTTAATTGTAATTACAATTTTAATTAATTTTATTACATGTTTGATTTATAGCTTTATCATTTTCTTCTCTATTTTTTTATTTTTTTAAAGTTGATCAGTTTGGCTTTTGAAAAGTTTAATTCATACAACAAGTGTCACCTGTTGGTGAATAAGTAGAAACCTGCTGATGTTCTTATAGATCAATATTCCACTTTGATGGTAAATGCTATACAGTGTACTTTCACTTTTAACGTGGGTTCTGATCTAAGCTAATAATAAATCGGGCTTTACAATTTAAATCCCGAATTATATTTAAATTTAAAATTTAATTTACTATATTATTTAATTAATTTCGATCTAATTTAATCTAAACTAATTTGTAATAGCATAAAATAAGCAAACATTTGATGCAGTAAATTTTTTTATTATTATTATTATCTGATTTATACTTTTACTAATTGGTTATTATAAATTAATATCAAATAAAATATTAATATATGTATTAATATACGATGTTAAATGCTGTTTTAACATTTTTAAATCATAATTGCGCTTGTCATTTAATCTTTAGGCATTTTGTTATTATGCTCCTGTAATTCTCCTTGAAAGTTTCAATAGACGTGCAGTTTGAAAGCTGGCACTCGGCCATCTGTGAGAACGTCGCGAGAGAGAACTATCGACATTCTGAGATCAGTGTCCAAAGTCTTGGCAGTCTCTCCAAGCCGACGTATCGTACATAGTTTCGACATTGATGTATTTTTCGCTCGTGATGTGCCGGCAGCGCGCTTGCAAAATGCCGCTCGCGGTTTCGTTTCGGATCGGATCGGATCTGCGCGACTCTTGTCGTCACACTCGATCGACTTTTCGTCTCGCGACAGGCAAAAACGTGAGATAATCGCGTGAGAGATATTGCAAATTTATCTCCTGCGAAAAATCGGCGGATATCCTGTGAATTATATTGCATAAACATCGCCTTGCACAATCGTCGAGTTATGCATTCTTGAAAATATTTTCCGCTGCATAGAAGACGACACATGTTTCCTCTAATTTAAAAAAATACACGAGACAAGAACAGCTTTGCTGGCAAATCTAAAAATTTACAGCCAGATATAGATTTGAATATAATTTTGTTGGGCCTTCAAAATGTACGATAAAAATTATTTGCTAATAAATAACAAATTTTTGCAATATTATTATCATGTTTAAGCGTAATAATCCTGCATAATAATTTTGGTCCAATAAAATTATTTTCAGATCTGTATTTGACTAAACTTTAGATTTGCTAGAAAAACTATCATCTTTTTGTGTAAAATTTTATATCAGAAAATTGCTTTCGCAATTTGCATTTCTCTTTTTTATTATGCGAATATTATGTTCATATTTGATTTCATGTAAAGTTCTTTTTTAAAGAATGATACAACTTTGCATTTATGCCGATGTCGGTAGGTCTTTAAATATTCAATTACATCAATTTATGCGTTTCATCTTTGCGTCCTTTGCAGTAATTGATAAATTAATATCATTGCACTATTTTTTTATAACATTTGACCTCCAATCAGGTCTGAGTTGGTCAGGTTTCAAACGACCCAAGGATCGTATTTCTATCTTGTTTTGTACAGATTTCATTGGAGATAATCGCATTTCACATTTTTATTATCCTATCGTTTATTACTGATTCTCTATCATAAATTAAGATCTGTCATCATCTGAGATTCATTAACGTTTTTTTAATACAATGACAAGGATATTGTTGCAGGAACTGCGATTACAACTGCTTCATATCATAGTGAACGCGGAACGATATTTGCTTCGGCAAGTTGCATGCTCTGGTAGTCATATGGGCTCGCGGCGTGTTCCTGGATCTGTCTGATTAATTCTATTATGTAACAAGATAGTAATATATACCGCAATCAGTTGAAATCAATTCGAAGTTGAAGTATAACGATATCATTATCTAACCTTTTACCGCAAATACGTCTTGATAATGAGTCACATGTCGCAAGATGACGCAAATTCGTTAAATATAATATGAAGTAAAAATCGCAATATTTTTTTCGAAAGTAAAGATGATTTTCTTAATGAACGTAAAGAGAAATGCCTATCTTCGCGTTAAGTTCTTAATAGCGCGGTCGAACCGCACTAATATTCATCCGTTATTACAATGTCACGCATATAATAATTCTCACAGTCCTTCTAGAAGATTGATCGCTCTAATGCTAACTACTGGTGAGCTGCACGCAGTTGACGTTTCCTCTTTACATCGCGTGACGATGCTTCAAAGCGTTATTTTCTCTTTCTTAATAGCACCGGGCATGGTTATTCGGTTCAACACAACGGTAAAAAACTGTACACGTGTATCGTAACAAGTAGACATGACAAATGTATTGAATTAAGTTTATGAAATTTTTTCTCATAATCAACGTGGTATAAAATTTGCAAGTAATTTCATTGGCGGCATAAAAAGATATAATAAAATCGAGACTTTATGCATATTACGATAGAAAATTTTTAGACATAAATTATTCTACTTGTGATTCAAGATTTACTTATATTTAAAATTGCAGTTTTAATTTATTCACATTTTATAATATATATATAATTTTATATATATATATTTTATAATATATAATCTCTCATTATAAAAAAATATATATTCTTAAAAATAAGATTATTATTATTTACTTTATTTTATATTCCTTCAGAATATGCAACGTAATATTTGACGTAATATTTTACCTAAACTAAATGAGAAAAATTTATATAATAGCTTCGATCTTATATAGTAAGGATGAGTAGGAATATAAAAACGTATCTCTTCCATTTTAAGTGGTCCTTCGTTTTTATTAAAAAAGTTCTGAAATAAATTTAACGTTCCTCTTTCTCGTGACGACTTTCGAATTTATGCCGTTTTAAGCACGAGTAGTTACAAAACAGTCTGTCATTTTTCTCATAAGTTTTCTCCATTACTTCTGTTATGCGTCTTCTTATATACCAGTTCATGTCGTTTCCTTAAAAGACACGCACTTTGTTACTTGTTCAGGTCAATATTACAACTTCAACAATAACAGAATAATCTCTTTGAATGACATAAAAAAAAAAAACGTGCAAAATCTTTTCAATTTTGGGTCAACATTTTTCCATTCGCACAGCTTCTTATATCAGAGCCTAAATGAACATCATTTCGATTATATTTGTTCAATTCAAAATTATCATTGCGTGGATTGTTTTGAACAATAGTCATGTAATTCGATCTTTCGAGACAATATCTTTCGATTTGGTTGTCGTTTGCAACGGTAATTTCACGAATTATCGATCGCTATTGTTTCTTCGTGACAGTTCTTCGTTGCAGCGACACGCATAGAAAATGGTAGGGAAGATTATCTAACACGTTCATACACGAGATCACTTTAGTATTTTTCAGATAGACAGATAGACATAAGTAGCTAATGTTATGTAAACGATGCACATTGTTATGTGTCGCTGAGAAATATATTAGCCAATAAAACCGCTTGAAATCTATGTCAAGTGCAAATACACAGTGGACGCACACGCGTAACATCTTGCGTGCAAGAATGTAATCGATAGAGCGTGAAAAATCTGATGCAATGCACGTTCATACGCAATAGCTAATATATATTTCATAATTTACAAAAATAGTCACGTTTCAATTTGTCTCGTAAATCAACAAGTTAGTGCTTGTTATTATTTTTTAATTTATTTATACACTTATTAACACAACTTGATATTATCTTGATACTAATACATATTTGATAACAGTTATTTATGTAAATTTTATTGAAATTTTGTAACACTATTATTTTGCCATAATAAGCAACTAGTTTGTTACGTTATTAATTATGTTTATTTTTTCTATATTCTCAATTAAGAACGATATAAGAACGATTATAATATTAACTATCTTTTTTATATTTATTGCAACACCGAAACGTCTCTTTAAGGCTCACGAAGTATTCATTGCAGCACGTTTACAGCTCCTAGCTTCGTAATAAGTATAACAATAAATAACGCACCCATCTCTTTCGTAGTATATATGATGACTCGAACTCTCGCTATAATGAACGCTTTAGTATATATACGTACATATATATTTAGAAATATCTTAGAAACTTAAAGAACGTAAATTACCATTGGTCGTATTAGTCACGTTACGCGAGAAGATTGCGATGCACTCTACACGTGCACGGAAAAACCGTATATTTATATGGTGCAGTGCTTGCACCTGTGCCTAAATAAACATTTAACGTTATAAATGTTTGTCGCAACAGCTGTTATAATAAAACTTGCTATTTGATAGTGATAAATTCAAGGAATATTGAACTTCAAACATATAAAAAGTCTTAAATTAATTTAGAATAATATCCAATTTTAAAGAATTTTATAACTCAGAAATATTTTAAAAATCTTAAATACACTAAATACATATTTATAATATTTATATGATATTTATATATAATAATTTATGTGTGTGTGTGTGTGTGTGTGTGTGTGTATATATATATATATATTTCCTTTATATTTATATATATATATATATTTCCTGACGCTTCTTTTATATTATTTCAATCTTCATTTCTACTTTTCATTTTATATAAAGATATAATGACAATTTCATATTTAAAAATTTTGAATATTTTAAATATTTACGCATTTCTAAAAAACTTTAAGACTTTTAATAATTTCTAAAGAAAATTATAACTTTTTTTTAGGATTTTTCAAAATTTTTCAGAATTTTTTGATAAAATATTATTTTGAAGTAATCTAAAATTTTATTGATTAAATTATTTGAAACTTAAAAAAAGAATTAAACATTTATAAATACAGTAAGAAATTTGCAACATTAATTCAAATGTTCCTTGAGTTTTGATATGAAAATCTATCATAAACTTTTCCTTGCGATACGCTTGATAAGAACGTGAAAATTATGCAACGATGAAATTA
This sequence comes from Pogonomyrmex barbatus, assembly GCF_055798465.1. Lineage (NCBI taxonomy): Eukaryota > Metazoa > Arthropoda > Insecta > Hymenoptera > Formicidae > Pogonomyrmex > Pogonomyrmex barbatus. Next base: position 2,535,082 of record NW_028297160.1, read on the forward strand.
CATAAGACAATCTAGTTTTATCTATCAACTGTTAATTAAAAAATAAAAATAAATTAATAATAAATCTAGAATATATTATATATTAAGTATATAAAAAGTTTTGACTTGTTTTGTCAGCGAATACAATTATGTGAGAACAGAAATGTTTTCTGTTAGATAGAATCGTTTATTAATAATCGCTCATTTTCAAACACTTACTTTTACTCTATGCTCTAATAGACAAATATACTAATAAAAATAAAATTAAAATAAAGAATTATTATAATTTTGGTGTTATTTTGTCGTTATTTCGGCATTGCACAATTCGCGGCAAAGAAAGCCACGAAAAAATGGCATACTAAGTCAAAGTATTGCGAGAATAGGAAGATTATAGTATATACTTATTGTTTATCATGCAATAGATATAAAGAAAGTGAAAAAAGTGAAACTGCAATGATAACGAGAAGTGAATACAAATATAAACGTTACAAAAAATTTATTCGAATAAATATGTGCAGCTGCAAAATATGTGCAAAAGAAGATAATTCTATCGTTTTTTATTTGTTTTTGCTTCTTTAATTATTTATTAACATTTATAATGATATGTTATTGAACAATTTATAAATATGCATTTATTTAATTGATGCAAATTAAATTACATGCGGAAGCACACTTTTTGTTTTTTCGATTCACGGTTGAAATCAGATGCATATCAGATACGTAAAAAAGATTCGACAATGAAACATTATCTTCAAAGTAATCAAAGAATAATTAACCTAATTGTGTCAAGTAAACTCTTGTGAATATTTTTACGGGAAAATAATGCGGATTTCAAAAAAAACATGATTCATAAATGGTAATTGGTCAGGAAGTTATGCAATATTAAAGTATTGTATGCACCAGAATACTTTATCTTAGATCTTTAAAGTTCTTAGATCTTTACGATAATTCCATACGATAATCCATCCATGCGAATTTACACACCTACATACGTAACATAATTGAATTATTAATTTTTACTAATTATTGAGTCCATTTGCTATTGTATATCATATATTGTATTTGTATCATAACATAAAATTATATTAAAATTATATTATGTATATACATAATTATATTATGTATATAAAATATAATGTACGTAAAATATAATAAATAAAATTTATGTGTATAAACGGTAAATCTTACAAGTATATTTTTTAATAAGTTGATTTCTCGCAAATCACATTATCTCTCTTGCTATGGGATTGCTCGAATTGCAAGGAAAATGTGATTTGACAGGTTGAGCTTCAACGGTGAATGGACCGCCGTTTTACCGTCATATTTTAAAAGACAGTACTTGTGGCAGACCGACCGTAAATATCGATCGTCTGAGCGTTCCTTAATTGAAAATGAAGCCTTGAGGATTGACATGCGGCCGTCACGCGCGTAGTCACCGCGAGAGAATATAATAATAATAACGCCTGGAAGGAGTGAAACGCGGATCTTGGACCTTTAGAAATTCGCCGCGACGTGAACTCGACAACTATTCGATAAATGGCGATGCAGGCGAGGCCTGCAACTACGCTCGCCCGATAATCGATTGAACATTTGTTCGGCAGACTGGAAGTGCCCCGATACTCGGAGAAGAGGCAAAAGTGGCGCGCGCACGAACGAACGACGTTTCCCCGTCACGGAAGCGGAAAGTGGCACCGATTTGTACGGATCGACAAGTACATCGTCTTCGCGACGAACGAGACATCGCATCTCGCGAAACATCCACGCGTTGAAAAAGACTTTCCCCCGCGACTTCGCCCGTTCCAAACTTGCTCTCCACGCGCGCGAGATTAGCGTTCTCCATTTTTAAGCGTGAAACGCCTTGTGCAAAGTGGAGGCTATGGCTACCATGGCTACTATTTCATATGTACTGATTACGTGTCATGTAAACGTAGCGATTCTGAATAAGCAAAATATGTGCTAATTTTCAGTCGAGAATAGCATAATATTGTCACGTGAATGTTTGGATTACATAATACATATACCTAAGACATATTATTTTCTTTTTAAATATTATAAGACGATAGATAAATATTAATATTCAAAAAAATTTTCTTTATTTTAGATGTAACATTGTTAAATATATATATATATATATATATATATATATATATATATATATATATACAATAATTTCTGCGTTAAACAACGACATAATGACATAAAGTCGTTGCATTCTTAAAAAATTTTTTATTATTTACCGAATTATTATTTTTATTTGGGATCACAGGTGATTTTTTTCCACGGTGAAATTCACAGTATATTGATGCTTTCTGTGCACTTTCGTATCTCTAAAGTGCCTCCACGTGGCTCCAATTAGTCCTCGAATGAATAAGCGAGCGTTCTCAGGGAAGGATCTCTAACAGATCCTTATCTTCGCGCGGCTATATGATACATCACGAGTCTCGTGCAATCAGCAATCGTGCAGTCCCGCGATGCCGTAATATCGTAATAAATCACGTATCGTTTTTCCTTAAATAAAAAATACCTACCGGTTTTACAAGAAGCAATGCGGCGACGATGCCGCAATTTCTTTAATTTCCGCCGTAAGCACGCAAATTGCCGTCTGATACGCAAATCGTAGATGCATAAGTAATCGGTAATATTCTTGTGAGGTTCAATCGATTTTATTCCACGTGGATATCCCGCCTCATTAATTTCGAAATGTTTTCACTCGGAAACGATTGGCGAATGATGCGTGAAAATACATTCGTCTAGCGATTGTGCACATTTTCAATTACCGAACGTATCTGAACGGAGAAATAATACAATACGGAGAATTCTGAGATTAGTCGAATCCTTTTATAATTATCAGCACGAATATTCAGTAATTGTTACTAATTATTATTAGTGTAAATAATACAGTCGATCCGCTTTGTAGCATAATTGTGTAGCATAATTAGCATAATTCTCATACGTAATTAAAACACAATCGGTTTTGCAGCTGCGGTTTATACACGAACAAAGACTTTTAAAACTCTAATAATAAATTGTGTTATCAAATCGTATCTCAACAAATCAGAAAACCTGTTGCATTTTCGAGACGCGAAATATAAAATTACGAGTACCTATAGTTGAATAACATAAATTATATTCAGATAATTATATAATTGTTTGACCAACAAATTGTTCTAACTTTTATTTGAAGCAATATGCGGCTTACTTACGAGTCTCTGTCTTGCTTTGAAAAAATTATCTGTTAATATTAATATTCGCACCCTGCTCATTAATACGCGACTGGACGTAAATGTACTTTCGTTACACGTTACAAGACACGGTTTCTCCGTTCGCAAAGATCGAGTGAGAGTCTTATGTATAGTCGGACATACATGTGTTTGAATATCCGAGCGCGCTCGAATGGGTTGCAGGAAACTTTCGTAATTACTAATACACGAACGCGAATAATGGCGTCCAATGGTAATTATCGTCGTCATGCGAGCGTCGTGCACCACAGATTTTGTCACGGATAAGAATGCTGCCCGTCGTGTTTATCATTTTATTGGCAAATTTCATTCCTGGACGAGATCTCCTTGAGTAATGAAAGGTTCCCCGCTGCAACTTTGATACACTTACATATTCTATATTGAATTAATATACATACAAAGTAATTAATGCGTGCTATTTTATTAAAAAAGTGCTATAAATATTTAATAGAAAACATATACATATTAATATTTACACATGTTTTCCATTATTTATAATATTCACTAATGTATGTAATTAATCATTACAGTTTTTCACTCTCAATTTATTTTACAAAACTGTATGTCATCATTTTATCGAAACACAAAATAAATCGTTTTCTTTTTTTATAAAAAATTTAATTATACATGCAACCATTGCATGATTCATCTTTGAAATATTTCTTAATATGTTTGGTTTTCCACTAAATTACTTAATTGATTAACTATTATTAACTTGACGAATTAAGCTAACTGACAAATTAAAGCTATATAATTTTCATAGACATAAATTTTTAGTGAACGTGATTTATAGACATTATTTGATATGATTTTATTTTATATTTCTGTAAATTATATAATATTTACACACTCCTTATAGATGTATATAAAAACTTACAAAAATATTCTAAGACCATACGTCTACGAAAATTACGTAAGGGCAAGTCAATTAACCAGAATGTGGATGTTTTTCGGTCACGGATCAATGAAGCTGTGGACTTGCGTATTTTTCGCCACCGTGCGATTAAAACCGGGCGCGTGCGGAACAAATTGGCTGGGAAGCCGGGTATTAATGCACCAACGTGGAACATATATCTTTTGCTTTTAAAGAACCATGACCGAATTGCATGGAAACGAAAGCGGTGACGGCACCCCGCCATTGATTCGTGACCCCATATCATTTCCTTACTCTTTTTCTACCACATTTACATATAAATATTACTTATGTTGAGTCGCACTGATTACACGGAGCGTACAATTTCAACGCGAATCGGCCTGGATCGGGCAAAGACTGTTCGCCCGAAAACGGTTACTTAATACTTAATTAAATCGCCATCGCGGTCGCAATAAATAACTTACCGGTCGGCACGAATCGTACGAATCGCTCTTAATCATGTCTCTTAATCATTCTCAGTGGATCCAGCGATGCTCGCGCCGGACCCACCTCTATCTTACCTGGTCTTGTTTCATAAGCGGATATATCTCGACTGTAAGGCACGAAGCTATTCAAGTCCCGCTCGCTTTGTTCTAGGATCGCACTGTCAAGAGAGCACGGTGTTTTCCGGCTGTTACTAATTATACACGCCTGAGCGTTACCGCCACGCGGAGGCGCGAATACCCGTAGTAATGCACCATAAAATACGACTTGTACTTTCGTAGACTTCATTACGCGGCTAACGGACGTTCTCGTTGCTCGTATTATTATGCTCGGGATTACCGTGTTCGGTATCGAGACTAAAACTAAGTGCCGTAATATCAATTTCGATATGGCCGATATATTTCGCTGCTAATTATTGATCTCGTTGACATTAGGGTCTTAAAGATGCATCTCGAATGATCCTTAATCCGGAGGAGATAAGGGAACACAAGTCTCGTTTATTGCGCTATTTCGCTAGAACTTTCACCTCTTGCGTTAAAATATTTTGTATACGACCTTTGGGAGGAAACTTGATATCTTCTGATGAGAAAAAGAAGCTCTGCTTATCGTGTAATCGCACGTATTTGTACGTCGCTCTAATAGCTCTCTTTTATCCTGCGAATCTTACGTAATTTGGCAAAGTTCATGAGAGAAGTAGGCGTACTCCCACGCCGCCAATCATAGAGGAGAGACCATTGTTAAATATAAAGAAAAAGAATCATTTCAGACTCATCTTTCCTTCGACGGACACGCATTGCCACGTAACGTTTCATCTACATCCACAAATTCTAGTTGAAGTCTGCGAACCGTAACCGTCCGAAACATCCTTGACCTCCATTTTCTTCGAGTTGTCATCTTCTTTTCAGTCCCTCGGTTACCGAATCTTTAGTAATAGAAGTAGGTGAAATATCCTGAAACAAATAAAGACTCGTTCTCAAACTCCGAACATTTTTAAATTGACGAGATGATAAATTATTTTACAAGATTTTATTTTTTAACGATGGATTATTAAAAAAAATTAAACATGCTAGATTTTCTCTTCATCAATTTATCATGCGCGGGCGATATTTAACACTGAATATTAAAATGCTCGTAAATCACGCACTTTAAATTTACGCATATAAGCGTTATTCCATCTATCTCTGTTGCTCCTACAGAATCGTAGGTAAACGAAGCATGGAAAATTAATTATAATATTTTCAGACTTCCGAGGTGTTTAACGCCAGCAGATTCCGGCAGATTCTTCATCATTATTGGAAATCGCAGTAAAATCACTCTCTTGATTTCTCCCGCTCAACTAAATTTAGATCTTCTTTTTTTTTTTATTCTCCATATTTTCCCCACCGTTTTCATTCTGTTTTTCATTCTTCTTATACTATCATTTGACGACAACTTCTGAGAACCCTCCCCGGATTCATCAGCGCGAGTTCCGTGTAATGATCTGTGTGATTTCCATCTGCTATTCCGCCGTCAAAAGTATCGCTCGGAATGTGTTAACATTCGGAACACCTGAAGGTCGCTAATGAGTAGCGAGGGTGATACCACTTCAAAGCTGCTAATTACAAGACCCTCGTCACCTTGTTCTACCCGTCGGAGCTGGCGGGCTGAACTGACCTCATCCCCTTCGCCTTCCATCCTTTGATTAGTAAGTGCTCGCTTTTCCGGTCCCCTAATGCTCTCTGTCGCTTCTCCCTCACGCTTTCGCATGAAAGTACACGTGTGCGTTGGCAAAATCGTACGCGGTGTCGATAATAAAGTCGACCGCGGAACGAACGGGGGATCCAAATGGAAGCCATTAAGGGGCCGAAAGGATTCCGTCCCCGTTTCGTTTATAATCAATTTAAATGCGAGAACGTCCTGATGACGTACGACAGCGTCAAAAAATAATTGTCAATAAATGGCTGGCCAGGTCTGGCTTGAAAATAATTCGAACGATTGATCGCAACGTATCGTTAATGCTTAAAGATTAACGCTTCGTCTTTTGGAATGTTCAATTAATTTTATCAAATATTTTATCAAACGCTACATACGTGCATAATTTATGATTATTTTATACTGAATAATTTTGTTAAAAATTGAATGTATCGTATGTTGTGTTGTCGAAATTATATGGATACGATCTGCAGCTGGTTAGTCAAATGTATTGGAACACTTTATATCGAGTCATTAAAAACTTCTTCCAGGCATCTCCGTGCGAACGTCTTCTCATTCAGGTTTCAAATTAATGTCCCGTGAAAAAAGTATTTAACGGAGATATCGTTAAGTTAGGCGAGTTCGTTTCCACGGGGAATACCGACGACGAGTTTCGGGGAAAATTCGTTTTTCACGCCCTCCTCCTTTCAACCCCAGATAAATTTCCGTCAAGGACGTCCGGAGGGGTCAACAGTTTTTGCGTGTTGCGTAATTAAATGCGGATCGTCGGGTTTAATGACTATCAAGGGGAACGAATGGCCGTTTGACCCCGAATGTTACCATCTTCAGCGACGTATTATATTTGTTCAGCCGCATCAAGATTCACGATTCGGCTCGTTATCGGTATGAGATACGATCGTTCGTAATTGGCAAATTGCGGATGAAGAATATACCCGTACGCACCTCCTTATCGCGAGTGCTTATTTCTCATTTCAGAAATTTAAAGATTTCGAAGGAAAAACAATTACGAAAATATTATTTAACGAACGGAAGTGATTCTCGCGCGCGGATTGCGTCAATTTTCGGCTTTTTCGGCCTTATCAATCCGATTAGCGCTAAAAACGTGTCTCGCGCGGCTCAGCAATTTTATTTCCTGCCGGAGAATTAAATTACACTTTGTACTCATTATCTGCGCTGGTTAATCTCCAGAATTGTCCCGATAAAGCAGCCGCGTTTCCCCGAGCCACCAACCCTTGGGGGTCTTAGTTTCGAGCTTAACGTACCTCCTCCTCAATCTCCTCAACGCACCGCCACGTTAATCACGGTACGGCTATCCGAGATTTATGTTTTCTCTCCCGTGTCGAGTTGCGCGCATTAACGAGTGCAAAACGTTATAAAGTGCGAGATGTACAAGGCTTTCCCCCGATATCAGCGGCGCGTGTTTCTCCACAGGGAGAATTTATTCGCCCGCCATTCACTTCTTTTGCGTCGTACGCGAGTTTTAATACCGTTACCGCTTGTGCCTTTCTTCCTCTCCCCGCTATCTTTTATAGAGTTATATAAAATATAATTCCGCGGCAGCGTTACAGAATATTTTGTTCGCAGAAGTACAGAATTTTTTTATTCGATCGCATACATTTTCCCGATTATGCTCGCGCAACGAATATTAACATAGAAAAAAATTTATATCCGGCAAAAGAGCGATTTACGAATCTTTGTTCTTCTTTGAATCAATCCGAGTGATTTTCATCCAGACTGTTATTTGTCCAACGGTTACATGTATGGAAACAAAGCTTTATTGCATCGAGCATGATATTGCATCAACGCATTTTCACGCGTACGCGATCACGTCTTCTTTCTGCCGTTTCTTCTACTGAATTTCACAAAACACGAATTACGCAATCAAAAATTCTCGCTTCTTCCGTCGATTACAAGCTTGATGACACTTGACATTTTTGGACGGCATTGATCTTCCCGGAGAGACAACCGATAACGCACTAAAACCGCGATCTGTCGTCGTTCTTCTCGTGAAAGGCGTCGCAACATCTGGCTTTTGTGGCGGAGAGAAACGTGATTTTACGATTACTGTTATAACACCGAATTCGGCTCTTCCAATCATTTTGTCACTCTCCAATAAATATTCCTTGACGCGGGAGATTCTCCAAATGATGTTGCACGAACGTCTTATATAATTCCTCCATTTGCCAAGAGTACTTCATTTTTATGTCTGCCACATAATCTCAACAAACTTTCGCCTGTATTTAAAAAAATATCTCGAATAAATTGAAAAATTCGCGATACGAATCGAGAACGAATGAAAATGAAGCGAATGATTCACGCGGGTCGAGAGGGAAAAAGTTGATCGAACTTGACCGCGTGCGACCGTCTCGTTCCTCGGTCAGAGGCGAGATCGAGGGAGCGTTGATCCTCGTCTCTCTCTGTCTTCGTCGCTCTTCCGGTGACTGGCCAAAAAGGCAACCTTGTCGCCTTGACGGCCTCGTAACACCTGTTACGCACAATGGAGTAACTTAAGTAAGGTTACGCGTAAAACGAGTTTGCGGGCCGCCACGAGGCCACGAGAGGCCTCGAATCGCTCGAAATCGCTTTCACCGAACCGCCGCGGACGCCCGCGTGCTCCAAGGCTGAAGATCCCCCGCGCGAGGAAACCGGTATCCAGCTGCGCTCGCCGGTTTCGCGGAAGAAGGAAGTACAAAGGTGTTCCATCTCCAGTCTTCCATCGCTCGTCGCAGCAGCGATCCCTCTTTCTATACAGCTCCTCTACATGGCTATATCTCCTTCTCTCATTACGTCTCGTTATGCCGCTTGATGAGTCCACCGTACGCGGGCCGTAGCGCAGGTGCGAAGAACGGCGCGAGAAATGAAAGCCGAGCGTGCGCTTAAATTACCGGAAGAGACGCGTTGCTCCCCCCCTCCCCCCCCCCCGCCGCGTGTATTACGTCGCGGAAATCGAGGGGATCCGATTACGCAAGGAGACCCACGTCGTCTCACGATTCTAATGGTACGTTTTGGGCGTGAATCGATTTTACGCATTTAGAACCCGATCTCGCTTTCTTCGATTTTCGCTTTGGGTAAATCGGGCGGTTCTAACCGGCGGTTCTAAACCGGTAAGTGGACCTGAGCGGCGCTGACAAGGTTAATAAGATAACGATCTGATGAAAGTCTGTATTATACCGAAAAAAAAAAAAAAAGAAAATGATTCGTGTTTATCTTCGTGTAATTACAGATAAAAAGGAGATTAGGATAGGTAAAAATGTTTATTGAACGTTTATTGCAACATTTTGCGGTATCCAATTATGGCGATATCGCACTGGGAATATTAAATATATTACTTCTATGGACTTACCTTGCACGATGCAGGTGATTACGATATCTATCGGCTAGTGCATTTCTGTCACCCGACATGCTGTAGTGCATATTACCAGGGTTGGGAACGCATTATTTATTGTTTATTTGTAACGCCGCATCATTATAATTATTTTTTTTTATAACAAACTAGTAACGATGTTACTTTAGTAACTGTAATGTTACATTTTTTTTAAGTAACGGTAACGAATTTGAGTTACTTTTATCGTTACTTTTTATATTTTGACATAATTTTTTAAATTTTATATTCAATATTCAGTCTGCGATCGATTTATAGTCCGATGTTATACTTAAGACTGTTTTAAGAATAATTTATCATAAATCAATCACAAGAATAGATTTTATAAATATAATATCGTCTTTCAAAAATTTGTAAACAGAAAATTGAGGATAAATAGAAGTATTTTAGCTATATTTATGAATTTAATGAAAACCACAGTCTTTTTTATTTGTATTTTGAGTATTTAAAAAAATCTTTAAATTTTTTGTGATCTTGTGAATTTAAGATAAAAAGTTTGATTATTTTCAAAGAGATAGTTTAACAAAAAATATGAGAAAAATTAATTTTTTAATCTAAATTTCACTTTAAAAAGTAACGGAGAAAATAACAACTCGTTCCTTTTTACGTAACAATAATGAATTACTTTTCAGAATCAATAACTGGTAATGATAACTAGTTACTTTTTTGGCTCAGTAACGAGAAACTAACTTTTACTTTTAAGTTACTTTTAAAAAGTAACTTTCCCAACCCTGCACTTAATACTTAATAGCTAAAAGACCCGCGTACCATGTATTAGTATCGCGTCTCGTTTGCCACGATTTGCGATTCCCGAATTGATCGTCCATCCAATTCGTCCATCCAATTCGAGGGAAATCACGATAGAGACGAGACAAGCGAGACGTCGAGAGTTAAGTCTTACAACATGCTCGTGATCGTGGCCGTCCATTGTAATGTTATTTCAACGTACAACTCTTCCGGGTGTGTGTGTGTAATGAGAAGAGCTGATTGTCGTCCTCGATGTGAACGACAGGATACCATTAGCACACTCGCAAAACGACGTATCCGCCGAGATTCAAGAATCGAAGAACCTCGGGTAGGTAAGACGAAGTCAATCTTTGTGAGAACATAACGACAGAGGTAACAGGGGAGAAATTTTTTACAATTTGTTAGTTCTTGAAGTCGTGTATAGCTTCGAGAACCACTAAAGAATCAAGCGAATTCAATCTTTAATAAGCCAATTTTACACAATATGAGAGGGGATTGAAATTGGGACATTTATGCGTACGTCGGATTTGCGACGATTGTTTGCTGAGGTATTTTTTTTTTTTATTAATTTACAGTGCATTTGTATATTATATAACGCTATTAACAATTACAAATAGTGTTCGAACAGTCGCGCAATTTATAATAAAAAATCATATCTTATCTTAATCAAATCATTTTTTAACTTAATATACTGCATTTAATTACATTATAAATTGTAATGCTTTTTTAAAATTTAATATCGCATTAAATTATTCTTTATATAATATAAATATTAACACTTTGTATTTGATGACAAGTCAGTAACGTTATCGCGAATATACGCACAGTAATTTCTTTTTATAAAAAAACCTGCATTATTAATGTGCTCTTCACTCATTGTAATTTATAACTTAGGACATATCATCACATATCTCTTTTCACATAACGTCATTACTGTATTTAAAACATTAATATACATCAGAGAGTTTCGCATGACTTTTCGAACACTTCATAAAACAATAAACATCATAATTCTGCACATGCACAACGCGCATGCACAACGCTCATGCACCCTTGACGTGGAATTAAAGTTTAGGAAGTTCGAGAAATGTATGTATATCGTAGAGACTATGTTATTTTACATGTGACAACAATAAATAGTGCTTATACATAAGTCGAGTGCAGAGGAGCGAACGAGGTATCGCGTGATGAGAAATAAATATATATACTGTCTCCCTTCCTCTCCCTTTTTTTACTCATTCCGTTATCCTCGACGACTCTTTGGGTTGCCTTACATGCAGAGACTGGTCACATAAAGACTCGCCGGTTCGTCTATTCCACCATCGGATCCCTTCCAACCCTTTCGTCTGTTTCTTTTCTTTTCTTTTTTTTTTTTTTGTGGAGAGAGCACCGGGATTTCTTTTGATTCTCAGAATCCGATGAACGATTTACCTGCGCTGGGTGGCACAAATCCATATCCGCTCGCGCCTACGATGACGCCGCTGGTGTCAGCTGCATTGGGTGGCGGCCCAGGTGGGAATAACACCGGACCTACGAAAAAAGAAACGCATTAACGTGTTAAAATGTGTACTTTCGCAATTCCGCTTTAAAGACTGCTAGAGATCGTTCTCACGATTGTTTGTCTCGATACCAAAAAATGCAAACTTTATTTTTTATTTCTGCATTTCCTCCGGGTGAATGCGTTAAAATTTTTTTAACGGCAATCTTGAATCACGTGAGAAGAAGAAACGCCTGTTATCCTTGGGATAATTTTCGCGAATAGATCTTTACCATTGTTTTGATAAAATCGTCGATCAAAAATTTATAACGAAATATGATTGGTACCGTGATACAATAGCATACTCATTGTATGCTAAACACTGTATGCTAAATATTCTTTAATGAATCTATTGATCTTCAATGATCTATAACGAGTGGTATTTACAATGGTATACGAGATCTACACGATCATTATCGACATGATCATTTGATGTTTGAAAGTGAATCGAGTTGATTGGACACTTGCTTCAGTTACGAAGATCATTGGCTTTCATGGTCACTGGGAAAGCAACGATGCGCGGTTAATCGCACATGGTAAACATAGTATCATTAAATGTAACGTTAAAACAACTTTCGATTAACCTTATTTAACTGAAAGCTTTTATTCGATATAACACTAAATATACATTTCTTTAAAATTATTCGACAAATAATAAATGTACAATTAATACGTTTACGTAAATTATTAATAGTTATGATTAATAGTTATGAATTATTAATAGTTATGATGATTAATAGTTATGATGATTGCTGCAAAAGATATATATTTTTTTATTTATTTTTATTCCAATGAAAACAAATAATATTTATTTATTTATTTTTATTCTAATAAAAACAATAATTTTTTCAATATTCAAAAAAAGTTTTAAAACTGCCTAATGTAAACTTTCTAAACAAAAATTGTCTCCAAATTATTTGATCGATTGTGCATATTATATTATTTAACAAACCACAACTAATAATAAGTGGCATAGTGTTACGTGGTATTAAAGGAAAGTTGAATTTATCTACGAAGGAGTAGTGGAAATCCTTTCTAACACACTTCACGAGGAAGTTGCTTGTATACCAGTATTATTAATCGACTTACCGACATGATATTATATAGAGATGCAGATACTATCTAGATTTTGAGATAATTATCTTGGCGGTCATGGCACTTGGGTAACAAATGCTGATTTTGTCTAGTAGTCTTCTCTTGTTATTACTATGAAGTACAGAATATACTGTAATACTCGCAAGGCGAGTCTGGTGAGTAATCGTTATGAATATTCAGCAGCAAAAAAATGAACAGTTTGTTTAACTGACATAGGCTTCCGATCTTATCCCAATAATCGTTTCTAAGCAGTAGTCTTGATATAATGAGAATTATGAGAATGGAAGATAAATTGAAAGCATTGATCATTTAGTACTACGATTTTTTTTCAAAGTTAGATAGCATCATAAAAACTACAACAGCCTAATGTTCGAGTTAAATAAAAAGTATAAATATTACAAAATGAATAATAAACATATGCTCTTACATTTTCTACAGTGCGTTTAACTAGGACAGTTAGTTTTTGTATTGGCAAATTAAATGTGATTTATGTTGCCCAGACTACTTATTCAGCATTCTATCAGACACATGATACATGACGCATTACTTATTGTACATGAATTTGAACTTGACACTTATTTCAATATCGATTATTATGTGCATACCAACACCCGAACATGTTGCAAGGATCATATATATATCCTGTCCATGGCATTTAAATAATGTAGTTCGATTAACTTTAGAAGTAACAGCGTAAAATTTTTTACGTTTATACTAAACAATCTAAAATAATCATATCAAAATGGATTTCAGAATTAATCATTCAGAATAGATTTCAAAGTTAAAGAAAATGTTATTTATAAATATAAGTATAAACGTAAAAAAATTTTACGCTGTTACTTCTATATATATAATTAATAAAAATGTCATAATTTGATTAAAGGAATTATGTGTTTAATAGAAACGAACTGGTTAACATAACATGGTCAGAAATTTGCCATAATTCATAACATTCATATATGAAAGTAAATGGCTTGCCTTTCCTTCCGTTACGCGTCCACGTGTTTGGATAAATCTCTAGTTAGGCTTGTTGTTCCGGTAAAAGTTCTATACTATCTAAGCAAGATAGATTCTGCATCAATAGCGGACATTACCCACACAATTCGATTCAAACTCGCTCCTCTCGATCGCAATCAGTCGTTTGATTATACGACATTGTGTACTTCAAAGAGCATTCCTCTTATATCTTAGATCTTTACAGCTGAATGAACATAAACCGTCATAAAAATGATTGTTATATTGTCAATTGTGCATGGAATGTTATATAAATGAACTTGGTAACTACGAATAATGAGCATCTACTAATCTCCTAAGATATTTTTATAAGACTGTATATTTATTTCATCTCAATTTCTCAACAACAAATTTCTTATTAAAAACTATTAAGATTAAATATTAAAAAATTAAATAAAATAAAATTAAATTAAATTAAAATTAAATTAAACTAAAAAATTAAATTAAAAAAATTAAAAAATTAAATAAAATTAGTAAAATTGTTGTAAAACTTCAGTTTACTGTATAATTGTACTTTTAGCTTAGCTTTGCTACTATGCTTTGGTTTTACACAGTTAACACAAAACAATAATTATAGTCTGTTACATCTTTCAATAACATCGTAAGCGAGACTTTGTTTCTTAGAAATCTTTCACATCGAGGAAGAACTTTCGAACGATTGAGGAATTCTAGCGAACAGTATTGGAATGCCTATCGTTACCTGCGGATAAAATGAGGCCGTTTCTTCGCGGCGTACGCAAATAGAAGAAAACATAACAAGAAATCGTCGTAATTATACGATTCTCAGCTTCCTGATAACATAGAAGATGTACAAGCGGGAACACTTCCGAAGCATATCGTAAACGGTAATAGTACTTCGAGTACTCGGATACTTCGAGAGATTTAATAACAAAGTATGCAGAAAAAAAGAGGAAAGCATAATTGTTTTGTAGCGAGCAATCGGGTACAATAATAATATACCGACGAAACATCTTTAACATTATGTAAATTGACGTAGTCTCAGTTATAAAAGGTCATCTCAGAAAATCATAAACGATATTAGAAATCTATACTTGGTCAGCTTACAATTTTATAAAAACATCAATAACATAATACATATTATAATTTTTAAAAAACAACATATATTATAATATATATCAATTCTTTTTTAGTTTAAATTTAAGTTTTGGTCGATAAAGCTATTAGCCGTTATTTTCATAAAAACTCCATTATATAATCTCGGTTGTTGTTAAAATAACTTACCTCTATTCGATCTCGCATCCCTCAGTACCGAGGTTCGAAGACCTCCGTAAGGACCAAATCCCGCGAAGAAATGCCTGAAGTCTTGCGCCGTGACGCTCGTCAGGATGGCCATGACGAATGCGACTAGAATTATCTACAATTAAAAAGAAATTCGTTATTCTCACAAAATGTGCAACTTAGAATAAAATCTTTTCTCTGCACTTTATACGAAACTAGATAAATTTCATAAGTGAGATAGCAAATCTACCTGACAATAAGATATATAAATTTATTCCAAATCTTTAAGAAAGAAGCAAGAATATCTCATTTTAATTTCTAAATTGTAGAAGGTTGTGAAAATTGTGCAACAGAAGCGTAATGGAAAAGGAAAAGCAGCTCTAACTTGGATGTTTAATCTTACGTTTTTGAATCGTGATTATGAAATTGTGCAGCAACCGCCTCTTGTGAATCGCAAATGCGATACGATATCACGCTGAGAAAGAATCTTTTCCTATGAGCAATCACACGGTATATTGCAGCGATTTACATAGTTGGTACACAGGATGAAAACTAGATCGAGGAACCAAGTACATATTTTTTTCGCTCGTTTCTAGACGTCTACTCTGCCAGTTATTAATTATAACAAAGTAAGAATGCTTTTGCGTGGCATTTAATCAGTCGAATTCTCACGGAGCAACAGCTGCTTGACGAAACTTGTTCTTCGTAGCGCAACGAGCAAACGAATCATCACGAGAGTATGTTCGACCGTTATTTCGGCTATCCGAAAAAAAAAATAACGCCGTTATTACGATAATTATCGGTGTACCTTGCCACTAGAGCCGAGTCCGTGCCGAGTCTAGCCTGTCAGGTGCTAAATAATGATACTACCCACATAATGACATTAAGTATAGGCTTTAAATTATCGAGATAGGCTTTAAGAACGAGCAGAATATTGGTCGCGCGGTCATGCGTCCCTCGTTGAAACTTGCGCTGTAAAAGTCAGAATTATATCCCTTTACCTACACTCTGACAACCCGTACGCTCTCTCTGATCTGTGAAATTATATCGTCCGTGACGAAGGTGCGTGACAATTTTTACGATTGATCGACCACGTTTCTAATGTACAGTTTCCACTGCGGGCCGCAGAAATTTACGACTCCACGGCACACTTTTCCATGAAGTATTTACAAGCAAATACATATATACCGCTTAACGTTTCCATTTCGTCGAGAACTCGCGTTTATAATTGGCCAGAAATTGTGGATGCGTTACGAAAAAATTTTATTTTTCTTTAGCGCGATTTTCTTTAGCGCTGCCTCCTATTAATAACAATTTTCAATTGACAATAATTTTTTTTATCGTAATTTTTTTTACAACTTCTGGAAATTCATTCAGTTACATCGCGTATTCAATTTTCTTCATCAATCTATCGCGCTCCCATGATGTCGCAAGGCAAACACTGTCACAATCAAATTAACGGAGTTAGCCACAAGGACTCTCGTCAAATTAGGATGACGTAAACTGCGTTATGCATTCGCTTTGAAAATCCGTTATCGCGCCATGAATTTTATGTCCTTGCGTAAATATAAAAAAGATGGAGCAACTGGGAACGAAACGTCGGGGCCGAATTTCTTTCTTCCTCGAGATATCGTTTTCTTACGTAAAGCTTCTGATGAAATCGTTACAACCGATTTACGAATGATGCCTTTCGACGACGTTCGAGGTATCAAACGCGTCGACGAGAAGATCATCGAAGGACACCACTTCTCGATTGCAATTATAAAGTCGGTTTCTCGAGGTAAACACTCGGATAATATAAAGATTACCTCAATCGACAAGCAATGATCGTTGGCAAACCGAGTTTGCCATGGTTCATTTCGCGAGATTTCTGTATCAAAGGCAAGGTGAGCCACCGCTGCATGGCCGCTTTCTGTCGAGTCTCTTTTCGCGTGGTTTTCTTTCGTCGGTGCAATGTCAAGGCAAATCGGTTGGTAGCTTGCCTTTAAAATCGAGCGAGTTGTGCGCGATTTCTCGGAACGGAATTTCGCCGCGGACTAATCGTGCGAAAGCAGATACGTACGCGTTTCGTTAACAGAAATTCCGAGACCGGCGATTTTTGCTTTAACGATCCTCGGATCGTTGGGCTTCTGGGATTTCAATCGCGACGATATCCTTTTACGCGGCAACGATCGATAATCGTTACAGTAGGAAATTAACGGCGGGACGTGCAATCAACGATTTATTATCTATTTGCTGTTGGTGCATGCCGCGAATCGTTTCAACGCTCGACATTTCGACATACAATTCCGCGCAGCCGGATTATTATCTTATAAGCGTAATGCAATAATATGTTGCCGTTAACGAAGCGTAATTGATGGGCCGAAAAGCGCGGAATGAAGCGAACATTCGGCGAAATAACGGAATAACGGATCGTATCACCGAGAATAAACACAACCGCGGAAAGACAAGCTAATGGCGCAGGCTCAGTTGCGGGACGGCAGATTGACAGCGCTTTTAATTAATAATGACCATTAAAAAAGCGTAAACGCGCGGACTGCTATTTACGACTTTTCCACAAACGCACGCTTTCTTGTTTCTGATTCTTATCGGGTGCGGTCGCGTGCCTCCACGCGTAACTCACTTTGTTAATCAACCATCCAATGAACAACTATCGATCTCGTCAACAATTGACGAGGTACTCAAGTAGAACAAGAAATTATATAAAGATCAGGATGACGTTAAAATGATATCATTTTGACATCATTTTGACGTCATTTTGACGTCATCTTGATCTTTATATGATCTTTTTTTGTTCTATTTGGGTAGTCATGCGTAAAAAAATCATATTGACACAAATTAACAGAGCGAGAAATTAACACATTTTAGAATTAAATATAACACGTGTAAGGCGTGATTAAAATATGCAGAGAGAATTTAAAATAGGTAGTAATATTTTATATATAAACGTGTATTGGAAGAAACGCTATGAAAGAAAGTGAATTTTATATTAACGTATATTGATTCGAAAATTCTTAGATTTTCCATCAATGCCACTTTAATTTTTGAAATTTTTTTTATTTTAGCGAAGATGCTAAATGAGGTATCAGATACAACGATATTTTAACCTAAAAAAGATTAATTTTTTATTTCCTACAGCTAGAATTCGAAATAAAAAGCATTCAAAAGTAAAAGCAGTAATAAAAAATTTAAAAATTTTACTATTTATTTGTCGAGTTTATACTGCCGTCTATTTAAGAATTCTGGATGTAAATATAAATTATAATAATTATATCAGGTCGCGAATAATTTTTTTACGCGATAGTGAGATAGACGAAACGAACATTGTGTGACAATTCATAATTCATAGAACTGCTGTCATACAACACATTAATTCTTTGAAACACAATTCAATCTTAGTAATTCTATCTTTCTCGGAAGTTTTTCATGTCGCCGCGGCTTGTCATTGTCACGCAACAACAAAATTAGACGCAAGGATCGAAACACGCAGTACGCGAAGCAGAACTCGATTTCGCGAAATTATGAGCAATCTCGCGAGATTCAGCGTTCATTATGACACCGCAGTTCCATTTCTATTCAGACAGCGCGAAGGCAAGGTGAAGGCGAGGCACTCTATCTAAGGATGTTGAGATCCGAGATGTAACGGAAGATGAGACGACCGGAGAAAATCCTTCCGGAGAAGATTCGGATTCGCGATTACGACACAATGATTGGTCTAGCGGAAATTCGATGACAATGCGAATATCGAGGAGAGAGAGACCGCGAGCGCGAAGCAAAGGAAGCAAAGGAAGTAATTTAGAGAGTGCGCGTCGCACGCGCGGCATCGCCGCCTTCGTTTCTGCGAGGTCGCCCACAAAGTGCGGCACACATGTGCGTAAGACCGTGACGTGAGATCACGCCGGCCAGATATCTCCGTCCGCGAACACGCGGACGATCGTGAGGGAAGAAAAAATACCGTACGGCGCATACGACGGTGTTTCGCGGTGATTTCGCATAGCGATTTGTTTTACGGCCACGAGACGATATCCGCCGATCGACCGGCGCCGATCGTTTTACCCACGGGAGAGAAAGAGAGAGAAAAAAAAAACGATACGTCAGAGAAATGCGGGCGGACGGTGCGGTTTGTTTCATTACGCGGACGGTATTTCATCCCGCTGCTTTGTCTCCGCGAACTCGGCGACCCATCGGACGAACGGAACGGCGATGAATATTCATCATCCGTGTTGTAATAACTCACACGCGCGCATCTCGTCGCCGGTATTTGTGGGATTAGAAAGACGGCGAAAGATATTGGGAGGGATGTCACAGTCGCGATACATCGCGAGGACTTTTAATAAATTAATTTCTCCCTTTTATCCGAGACGGAAATTTAGAAAGTCTCTCTCAAAATCGTTAATTTCTTCCAGACATAAAGACTTATCTTATATGAAAAAACAATTTTAGAATATCTTGAATACAAATCGTAATGATTTATGCTGCTACTTGTAGTATCCGTGCCGTTTACGCGTATTTCCTCACCCATGAATCAATTGGGTCAAATCAATCAAGCGGAGCTGAAGTTATTTTGATGTCGAGTTGTCGAGTTAATTCTATTAATTTATTTATCGATATGTCAATTATTGAGTTGTATATCTTTATTCGTGCCCCACCTGAAGAAAACTTGAAAATGCAACAAACCGGTATAACTTAACTTTAACAGCCTTATTTAATCTGTGTATCTATTACATTAACGAGGACGTTAAAACGAATTGCATTGTATGAAGTTTATTACTCTAAGGATATTTGCTGTTATCTTTTTCATATCGATGCGGAATATCGAGGAAGAATTTATTGGTCAGACAGATCTGATATGAAGGTAACAATATATCCTAATTTACCATTTATTAACAGACGTAACTAAGTATCGTCACTTCCGCTTGATATCTGTTAGGCCTAATTAAGGCAATTAATGCATTTAAATTAGTACATCTTTTGTTCGTTGTATCTATTCTGTGAATGAAACAGATGATTTCTCGTGAATCATATTTCTGAATCAATATAGTAGTGATATTTATCGACAGTCTGAGGATCGAGAGGAGCTCTTACGGCTTTAAACCAATCTTCTACGATCGTAGAATGCTTAGATAGAGATACTTAGCACCGTCCACGATGGCACTTTCGCGTTTGGCGCCGAGTGAAACGTATATTCGATCGGTTCCTGTGGGCGAACTTTTACACCATTAATATTAATCGGCGCAATTAGGTTGCGTATGTTCGGAGAATGTGCATGTGTGCACAGTAAGAAATAAAACTGATAGGCAACAATTTAAAGTATTCGTTAATTGCATGATAGTTTGCGATAGCGAGGTCTTTAATGCGTTTATTATTATGAAAGTATTGTAAAGAGAAATATCGCTTATTATTTTATCTGCATTCTTTATCTCGATTGTTGCTTCAATTGCTATAATCGACACAAGTAATAATAAAGTTGATAATTTATTCGTACTTAAAGTATTTTTGATACATAATTATTACATATTTACATAGTAATAATAGTTATGTAATAATAAAAAAACGTTTTAGGTGAAAAAAAATTTTAAGGTGAAATATTTTAACTACATTTATTTTATCTACATGTTTGATAATACATGCTTTATAATAATGTTAATTTTTTCATTAGAGGCGATCTAATTAATTTAAAGTTTTGGAAGTAACTGATGAATATTAATATATTTTAACAGTTATAAGCGTATTACAAATCACAATATCGTTACTTCCACGGGAAAGAAAAAAGAAAAGAAAACTTAGAAAATTTTTAATGGATTCTCCGATATTATAAAATAAATTATCTTTCGCATCTTCAGTTTCAATGCAAACTATGCTTATACGTAACGTAACAAATATGGATATTTTGTAAATTGTTTTTCTTGTAATAAGATGTCAGGTTTAAGGACGTTAATTTATGTTTTGATGAGAATCAGACGAGAGACATTATTTTCTGAATAGGAAAATCGAGGATAACTCGTTTGTTTCCTTGGTCCTGCAAGGTGAAATATCGCAATCTAAGACTCGTCTACGTTATCCCGAAATGGAAGGCATCGAAGGTGACGAATATCATTATTTCTCGATTATAACTCGCGCAATTTTTGCTTTTATATCAGTACGCAATTACATTCAGTTAATGCAATATCCGATCCGAAAGTTACCGGTAACGAATTATAATTTTCATAATTCCACATGCAATAAGTCTGATTAATGTCGTCGCACTTCACGAAAATTCGACGGGAGAAATGTTAAATTCAGCGGGCAGCAAAGAGAAATTACGTTTGATTCAAGCAGTAAGTAATTATATACTCTGATCTCATTACTGCTTTTTTTTAATATAATTTTTAATTTTTTCGTTATAATGTATGTATAATTATCCTTTTTTTTATCTCGAAGCAATCTGAAAGTTAATAATGGTGTCCGTATATTATTACGCCGTTTATGAGAAATCCAGGCAATGTCAACAGGAGTACAATTCGCGAGGGCCAACTGCGATTCAAATATTATATTAGAGTGTAAGACATAAATCATATCGAGAATATCGGAGTGCAATATTGATCGTGACATTATGTAGACCGTTTAGAACATCCATGTACTTGGCTGAAACTTCGTGATTAAATTCGTCACGCCAACGGTAAGTACATCGGTCAATGTGCATCGTTTCATACCGTGGATTTCTATGCCCGCATGAAATTTCCCTTTTAACACGGTCGACAATTTCCTATTCCTCTCGCACAGCAAGGCAAAACTATGGCCGATATTGCGGAAAACGTTTACGGCCGTGCTTAAATCTCGCGGACATTTAATCACAACGATCGCAAAGCTTAATGCGAAGGAAAAGAAAGGAAGAAAGTGTCGAGCTCGGGAAACTATCTATGGAGACTATCCATTGTTAACAAGAATGTAAGCATTCTCGGAATAGTTGGAAAATTACACGTCACGGGCGACGAATGCATCCCGAGTGGCAACGCCTCTTTCATGGAGAAAAACAGATGTTACTTTCCTCGTATCTTTCGTGAGGCACGCTTTCTTGCAAAATTGATTTGTTGCATGTAATAAAACTATTTTTATGGCAGTCATACAGATGATTATGGATAATTTACGAAGTACAATTCTACAAAATGAACGACGAAAATTTTCACGAAAATTTTCACGGAAATTTACGCGATTCGATGAAAAAAAAATCGTTTTTTTACATAAGAATTGTTATTCTCTCGAAATCTCAGCTCCTTCCGGGATCTGAAAATTCTAGGAAAACTTTGTTCCAAATACGTAATTAAGTAGATCTTTGCCGACGGAATTTAATTAAGGCCCATTCCTTTGACTGCATCTGAGACTGCACGCGGTAAGCGAGAGTTATAAGAGCGCATCATTTTCATGCTACATCATGTAAAGCACTACCGAGTGAAAGTATACACGCACTAAATTCATTCTAGGACAAGCTCGTTTGCTTCTATGCTAGTATTACGAACCCGCCCTTGGCGATAAGCCAGCCATTACAAGAAAGAGGATCAAAGGTGTTGAAAAACGTGCATGTACGTAATACGTGATGTGTATGTGAAATATACAATCGCGAAATATTATAAATGTGTGCTAAATCAGTGAAAATACATTGAGTTATATGAGAAAATACTAGATAAATATTATAAAAATATACAAAGTATACTTGCAAATAAAGCAAAAATAAAATCATAATCAAGCCTGAAGAAAAATATAAAATAAAATAAAATGTCTTCAAATATAGAACTAAGTGATGAATTCAATCATTAATATTACAAGTAATAAATAGCAACATGTACGCATAAGTAATAATTCTTTCTTCGCCAGAAATACGTTAGTTCTATTATTATTTCCTCTTCCTACTAGGAAATGTTCTCCTTTCTCCTTCGTTAGAGTCATATGTAACAAGAAATATGAGCGAATATTTCTAATACATTGTGTTATCTGTAATCATATCGGTTCTCAATTTTGACGTTTTGTGAAAGGGGTAATGCCAATTCAAGAAAGCAGGAAAGATAGCAAAAGGGTGTTTTCAATTGTCACGGTTGGACAACTGCTAAAATACGATGGAAGATATTGATAAGTATTGCACACGCTCTCTGAGAAAAATAAAAAAAGAGAAGATAACAAGTATGCGTGTGTGTAATGATTTTGAAATATATACATAAATTAAAATATTCTAAAAAAATAGAATATTTTAAATACAGTTGATTACTATTCAACAAATCTAGTTTGCATATTAGTATGCATATTAACGTGTAATACATGTCTTTCTAACATCCAACTAATTTTCAAACATTCAATATATATATATATATATATATATATATATATATCTTTTACTATCAATAATTGTTGATTTGACTAATTAATTAAGAGAAAAAAAGGACACACCAAAATATAATTTCATGATATTAAACCAATGGTTACATCTGCATTTTATTAAATAAAAGCATTTATAATGGGCTTTTATTTGAAATGTAGGTAAAAGGAATAAAAAGATAATATAATCGAAAAATAATTTATAAATATTAAAACAAACATAAATTGAAAATCAAATTTTATACAATTTAAATTATAGAAAATTTAAGATAATAAAAGCTGATTGTAGCTAAATTTCTTAATTATATTAAAAACTAATTAAAATTTTTTGCATCAAAATATTTTATTCTTTTTGATAGAAAGATTATAGTTTGTTGTTTTAAGGAAAATTAATAAAGCGGAAAATTCATATATTACATATTCTGATTATATTACACCAAGTTTGCACCATTTTTATACACACACACACACACACACACACACACACACACACACACATATTTCAATGAGGTAACCACTTGTGAAATCACGAAGGGAGTGACACAATTGTAACTTTCTGCATGCCATTCGTGCACTAAATCCTTTCTGACTACGCCTGTAATAAACCTAAATCAATACAGGCATATTTATCTATAGGAAAACCATGTACATATATACATACGATAATTAGCTAGTTTTATAATGTCTAATTCAAATATTGCGAGTAAACAAAATATGTTATTATTTATTTAATATCACATACATTTTATTAAACTTTTAAGTTTAAACCTTGATTTGTGAATGTATTTGGAATCCAACATTTGAAAAATTTTTGAAACGCGGAAAAGGAGATGTGACGTTTAAAAAAATTAAATCCACGCATTCAAAATATTTAAGAAAAGTTAAAAATAGAGATTAATATATTATATAATATAAATAAATATAATATAAATATACATGTGCGTGCGTGCGCGCTCGTGTGTGTGTGTGTGTGTGTGTGTGTGTGTGTGTGTGTGTGTGTGTGTGTGTGTGTGTGTGTGTGTGTGTGTGTGTGTGTGTGTGTGTGTGTGTGTCTTTCATAATAGAGACTAGTTTCTTAGTTTTTATACGCGGGAAAATTGTTTCCTCGGAATGATATTATATTTTACATTATATTACAATAATTAAAAGTGTATTTTATAGATATGGATACAATATTAATAATTGCTTACTGATAGCATTAACAATTAACGTCCCACAATTCGACGTGTAAGCTATGGGATAAATGTAATGCTTACGAAATTACAGCTTACGGTACACCGGAATTGCACACCTACGTTACGAAATTTTCACTAATAGTTTGCATAACCAATCCAGATTATTAGCACTACTTTCTCGCGATACATTTGAAAAAAACACTTGAAAAATATCGTTAATTAATGTTGCCGCCCATGATATGAACAAGACTGAACTTAATATTACTCAGAGATGTTCAGTGCTCTCGTTTAAGTATTAGTGCAGCTAGTATAGTTTATAAATTAAACAAGACTGAACAAGACTGAACTTAATATTACTCAGAGATGTTCAGTGCTCTCGTTTAAATATTAATGCAGCTAATATAGTTTATAAATTAAATCAGATCACGTTCTGTCAATTTGATTCAATTACATAACTTGTTGTTTTCAATTCCTTTTTTTATATTTTCTATATTACGTAAATATATTTTAATAAGATGATATTTTAACTTTTTAAGCGTTCTCTTTATTTTAAGCGTTCTCTTTAAACCGGTTAATTTGATCAATAATAATACAACGTTACTTGAGATCGTAATAGCATCTCTCACACTTTTACCAGCAATATAATTAGACGTAATATGTTTCTATTTTTTTGTGATACCACACATAAATATGTAATGTAATATAGATAATATATATATTTTCTATGTAATTTGGGTATGAAAAATTTCGAAAAATGTAACATGTAACATAATAAAGAATTTTATTAGCAATCGTTATTCTTGTATCGACCTGTTTAATCTTCTTTATTTTAAGAAAAAGTTTTAATAAATAAAATCTTTTTAAACAAACAAAGAGTTGAAAGCAAAAAAACTTAAATTATAAGCAATTTAAATTTAAATTATAAGCAAGTATAAGCATATATAAATAATTTCAAATCGTAATCGGAAGAATAATCAAAATCAAAATATTTTAGCAGTAACAACAAATCGAATAATTTTAATTAACTCAAATTGTTTATAACATTCTTCTGCACTAATATGGCAAACGATAAGCATGAATAACAATTCCGAAGCAGATATAGATCTGAGTTAGGCTAGAAGCTTACTCATCTGTTATAGATGTAGTCATCAAAGGAGTGTTCTCCCGAGAACGTTATTCTTATTATGCATTATGCAACATGTGAACGATCTAAAGCTTGCCGGACACGCCAGTTCACCAACAAACGAACAGACAGCCCGGGGCAAGGCCGCAGACTTGTCTCGCTACGGGCTAGAATCTCTTGAATGAACTGTTACATGTGTTTGCAGTGTTTGCAGATTTCATTGCTGCAGCCACTATCTCTACGTGCATCTTTCTTCCCTGTGAGAGCTAATCGATCTTTCCCGTTAATTTACATATCTGGCAGGCAATTAAGACGCATGAATATATATATATATATATATATATATATATATATATATATCAAAGGAAAACATTGTAGAATGAGAATAAGTAGCTATCGTAGAAAGAGTCAAAGAATAGCCTCTTTCTACTTCTTCTACTTGCATTTAAGATTCTCGTTTCCAAATGATTATGGAATGTTATATAGCTAATTAATCATTGTAGCTAATTAAAATTTATAGCTGCTAAAAGCGTTGATTTACGAAAGTTTGAAATCTAGAATAATTATGGCAGAAGCATTCTTGTTTTAACAATAATTGAATTGCATCGTTTTGCTTTAAAACTCTGTTCAATTAACGCGAATCAGGACGATTTTTTTCCGCGATTTTAATTGCGACGAGAATCTTGGCAGATGCCAAAACAAATTGACCACACGGATGTAAGAAAGCATGCTTTATGATCGAATGTAAAGAAATGAGAATGTAGAAAGTCGAATCGAAATACTTGGAAACCTATATTTTTATGTTAAAACGATGTGAATAAAATTCTCTTTTACCGACTTCCGCGATGCGGACAATGAATCTCAAACGGAGCGTGGATCTGATTTCATTATGGGACGATAAGACAGTAAATGTAATATGATTGTTGTCTAAAAAAATTTATTAGCTTAGGGTGCACAGAAAAAAAAATTAACATTAAAATTAAATATTTATCAAGACAAATATTCTCATATATATATATATATATAATAATAATAATAATATTATAATCTTTAAGATAGTCTTGATTTAATTAAACTTGTATTGATACGAGTATTACTTTTGCAAAGATAGATGACTCAAGATTAAAAATCTTCTATATTAAAATTATAATATTCTTGCTTGTATATGGGAATATCTACATTTGCATTAATATAATAAAATTTAATTAAATCAAAGCTAAAGTTTTTCTAAGAAGATTATAATATTCTTGCTTGTACATAAAAATATATAGTCTTTAAGACTAGCTTTTTCTTCTATGAGAAAGTTAACGCATCAGAAAAATGTAATCCACGAATTATATACTTGGCACACATATTTCAATTGTGTCTAACAATCTCTAATAAAGCCGCGCGTAAGTCAAGAAACTCCTAAATTCTCTATTCCCTTATAAAGACGTGCGTATGTCCTTTGAAAATCTTAGCGTATCGAGCTATCGAGTTCCTCACTAAGCGTTTAAGATTTCACTAATTAAAACAAAAGACCCTGATGACACGATCTCACTGGTTTAGAACGGAACACTCTCGACCACTCGCGATTCTGCACGTATCATTCGTGGCAACAGTAGCAAGACCCTCGGGAGGGCCGTCCCTCCTCTTCCGGTTCCTTTCCCTCGTTCGTTCCCGCGCGGACGCTCGCTGATTTCGCGCGGACGTATTCAAGTATCACAGACGCACATCGTGTACTTACGATTCTCATCTCTCTTTCTGGGTCTCTCCCGAAACTGCGGCGAGTCGGAACGAGCACGTTCTCCGCGTTTCCCCGTGAACCGTGCACAGATCGGCCGCCAACTGCAGTTGCACTCTCGTTAAGCGGCGAGTCTAGGAACACCGCGCAACGGTGGTGTGCCTGCCACCTGCCACGCGGGGGTACGTTCTCGGAGGCTCGCGGGCTCGCGGATGGTAGGGGGCTCCGGAAGAAACGCCTACTACGATGCGGATCGTCCAGAGGTAGCGGAGGCAGATTTCCTGTGTGGTAGCGGCGGCGCGGAGATTCTAGGTGATTGAAGAAGAACTCTCACAGCTGCTGCCCGTCTTGGCAGTAGAGGACCGTTTGACTCCCGGTGGGGACCGATCCTGAGACTTATATGTCGATGTTGGAGGCCATCCACGTCTCTGTCTCTCCCTGTTCCCCCCTTGTGTGCCCCCGCCCGAATCATTACCCTCCCAAGGGGCGCGAGCGATGGTCAAGGTGACCTTCGTTACCACGAGGGATAGCGCGGACAGGAAGCCGCGCGAGAGCAGCGCCTTTGCGAGAAAGGCGAACATAGTCGCCTCGTGGATCTCCAGACGATCGATTCGATATTTTATTTTTCTATTTAAATGCCGTGAGTCACGACGAGGAAGCAAGAAGGATACCTTCGAATGGCAACGAAAGTATTCCTCAACATGATCCATGAAAAATAGATACATTAAAATTGAGTAGCCGAGTAAAAGACTTTTTGTATAATGCAATTAGCAATAATGGACTTATGACAAGTCATTTGAATGACAAATCATTTTGAATGTAAATCTTGAATTGTTTCAATTCCTATTTAAAAAGAAACAATTTTTAAAGATTTTGTATGTTGTCTTGAATAATTTGAAGGTTTTAAGTGCATTAAAAGAAAATAAATGTGTAAAAAGAATATAAATGTGTTAAAAATATATTTGTTTTACTTTATTAAATATTTTAACAAACAATATACTAAAATATAAACTCTTAAAACTAAAAAAACAAAATGAGATAAAGAAAGGGCTAATGAGAGTCAGTGCAACAATTTTATTAAAAAAGGGAATTAGTTATTTAATGAAATAATGTGGGTCAATATATATAATAATAATAACAATAGAAAGTACAATACGAATGTTATGAGCCATCTTTACTAGAAAAACTTTATACTATTCTTTTGTTGCGCTGATTCTCATTAATCTTTTTTTTATTAATCTTTGTTTTATTTAAATATTTTACGTTATTATTTTTATTTACCCTTAATTTTAAATACAATTAAGATAAATATTCTATTTTTAAACAGTTCAAATATTTGCTTCTGAAAGATTTTTAAAATTATCAATATTCAATTTTGAGACGTTGTCAATATTTAATTTTTATATGTTAATTTAAAGGTTTGTGTGATTACATTGTTTACAAATTTTAAAAAGAAATTTGATTATATATTGTAAAATATATGCATAAAATATATTGCATATATGTAAAAAAAAAGGAAAAGAAAATCAATGTGGTACATCGTGAAATAAAAACGAAGGGGAAAATAAGAATACAAATTATAATTGATCTCAGTTGAGTCATGATATTTTTTTGCGACAAAGAACTTTTCTTTCGCCGCTCAATCACAGAAACGGCAAATTATCCGGCGTAATCTTCTATGGCAAAATAATACATGCGAGTACTTAATGTATATTCCAGACGTTACGTCTCAATGCCTATCGCATCATGCTCTCGATCGGAATCCGGATCTCTATTCCGTGAGTGCGGCATTATGACGTCAACCAGTGTTGCAGAACGTTGTCGTGGCATGCAAATCTTATCTCGAAATATTAAATGCCCTTTCTTTAAAACAATCCACTAAAGACCCAAAATTTTAATGTCAAAATTCTACAAAATTATTATCTTTATTAGGACATAACAATCTTTTAACGTATCATTAATTTTCAATCTTTAAATTATGTCTATAATTATTAGAATCTTAAAATAGTCATAAAAACACTTCTTAGAAGTTATAAAACAAGCTTGAATCTTATTTGGATTAACTTGGCTGCTGAGCTAATCAAATTATTTGCCGGATCCAAATGGACGGGATGTGACTCTCGTATATATATATATAAAATTGCTTGTTAGCATTAATAGCGTTTGATCGCATAACCATTATTGTAATACCCGGTATTTAATTCCCGTATAAGTGACGCTTACGAAGATACCTCGTAACTTTCGACGTAAAAAAAATTTCCGTCGATATGACATCCGCGCGTACAATAATTGCGCTAATAAGCTGTATATCCGCGAACGTGTAATTAGAAAGGAAAAATTAATCTTATCTTTTATGTAACCCCGCCTGTAAAACCTGTTTCGCCTTGAAAAAGGAGCCATCTTTATTGGCATATTTCTGATAACGATATTACCAGCGACGACACGTGCGATTCTTCGATATTTTTTTGTTCCTAAATCGAAAAGAAAAGAAGTCCAGGTCTGAGATTTCGTATTCTCTCTCCCGAGATGCTCTCGTCTCTCGAGACCATTTGAAAGAGGCTGCACGAATGGCGGAACGATCGGCGGCAAAAGTTATCGAGAACCCGAGATCGCTAATGTGATAATTGTAGACCCGAACGAAACAACGTATACCGTACGCGAGACAGCTTTTGCGCCTTACTTCGCCGGGCAATCAACGTCAAAATTGGCCTGCGATTTAATTATCGTCGTTACGAACGCTAACTATATCTGACCCATTTATCATAGTCGCGCTGCGGCAATCGTTCCCGGCAATTCTCTCTCTTGGTTCTTGCAATCCGTGGCTCACGTTGAGAAAGCGCCCGCCGCCACGCAGCATCAACGTGGCTCGCGCCGTGTGACCGGTCTCTTGACCTTCGTTAAAAATGGCATTCCTCACCTTAACCCGTTAATTAGCGTGCCTCCAATTAGCCGCGACATCACATGCCGCGCAAGGCAAGACGGAGCGGAATCGCCTTCCGATATATATCCGGCCGGTGTGTTGTATCCGGTCCATTGCGAGCCGAGGGAAGGTTCGGGCCTTGCACGGCTGCCTGAGCGGTGACCTCAGCCGCCTAAATTCGGTTTAATTAACGAGGTCACTCGCCCGAGAGATATTTCGCTCTCGAGCGTGTCGGCACGCGCTTCTTGCGTTTCCTCTTTTTACTTCCTCGCCCTCCTCGCCTCTCGCTGCGAACGCGAAGTACTGTGGCATCCCCGGTACTTCCGGGGGGAGATTTATGGAGATTCATCGTGCCGATTAATTCGCGAGTCAAGATTTATTTCTGTCTACCGTTTACTACGCGTGACTTTTTACATTTGTTTATGGAGGTTTGTAAAAATAAGGTTGGGTGAGGTAAAGTGTCGATGTGGATGCGCACTAATTCCTTTATTATGGCAGACACAATTTCGTAACTGCTGTAATAAAAGGATTATTGCGCATTCACGTCGACGTTCTGGCTCGCAATCAGCTTTGTCTTTGCAAACATTGATTGTAATCAACGAGCAGTTATTTTTGCCGTTTTGCTTATAATATTTCGCAATTACATGAAAATAGATGGCAACGAGAGACGTTCCATTATATAAACAATAATGCGTTTTATTAGCATTTGGAATTAATGTTGCAGTAAACGTTATTTGAATTGCAAGAAGATTGTTTTACAATGTTATATAATTACAAAATGTTGCAAAAAGAGAAGGAAAGAGACTCTTTTTAAAATATTAAAACGTTGTTATATTAAAGATATGTAACGATTATTTAATTTTGTTTAGAGTTAACCTTGGATAAATTTTCGAATTCGTGATTCTGATCTGCTTCCTGACGGTCGACCAAGCGAATTAAATCGGACCGAAGAGAAAATCCCAATTAATCGATCGAGGACGTGCCAATTACCGTGAATGAAGCATTGTCGTAAAATTGTATAATCAATTACGCGAACGGTAATGATACTTATGAAAGTATAACAAGGTCATTAGTCAAGTTAAACAGAATATAGCTGGAAGAAGCGATAAAAAAAAAAGCAAAATCCGACATTTATGCAAGATGCCATCTATGGAGGATGCTACGGCATTGAACGGTCCATTAATTTGTTTAACATCTAACGAGACTGATAAATAACATTCCGCGATCAGTATTCATGGCTTTGATGTCTAAAATAGTTTTCAGGGTAATAAGCAATAATTTTTTATTACTAATCCTTTTCAGTCGCGAATGCATGAATAATTCGACGCGTCAAATGCTACTTGAACGAATGCAGAGAGTCAGAGATATTATCTGTGATCTTACTTGTAGATTGACTGATCACGCTCGACATTATTTTATGATACAATACGCGGAAACAGAAATGTCATCAACAGTTTAACATTGTTGAAAAAAAAGGTTAATTGTTTATAATTACCATGAGAATTATCTATTGCGCTACAACATAACTAAAGTCATTTATACACTTGCATTACTTTGCATATCATTCATATGTAGACATTTTTTACATAAATTATTTTAATAATCAAAACGTGATTTTTAAATTGCCTTCAAGTTAAGTGAGAAAAACTAAATTATTATCTAGCTATATCTTGTTAAAGATAATTTTAATTGTAATAATAAATAAAAATATAGGCGTAAATTTATCTTTTATTTTTAATAAAATTTTATTGTTTTCGTCATTACATTTATAAATGTCTGCTCTAATTATGCCTTTATTGATTTTTAAATCAAGGATACAAGACTTTTTTATATTCATTAAGAAATATAGAAGAGTCTTGTATCCTTGATTTAAAAATCAATAAAGGCATAATTAGAACAGATTTATAAATGTAATGACGAAAATAATAAAATTTTATTAAAAATAAAAGATAAATTTACGCCTATATTTTTATTTATTATTACAATTAAAATTATCTTTATCAAGATATAGCTAGATAATAATTTAGTTTCTCACTTAACTTGAAGGCAATTTAAAAATCGCGTTTTGATTATTAAAATAATTTATGTAAAAAATGTCCACATATATCCTTGTTATTAATACTAACATTTTTCCGATCGTTCCATGGTCGAGAACATTTAATTTCTAATATTTTTGCATAATCCTGTCACCAAATCTCATATCATTCGCGTTATCGCTAGTTATGCATATGCGCACAATTATAAA
This sequence comes from Pogonomyrmex barbatus, assembly GCF_055798465.1. Taxonomy (NCBI): domain Eukaryota; kingdom Metazoa; phylum Arthropoda; class Insecta; order Hymenoptera; family Formicidae; genus Pogonomyrmex; species Pogonomyrmex barbatus. The sequence goes on from NW_028297160.1 coordinate 2,567,895, forward strand.
TTAATAAATTGCATTATTAACACAAAAGTGTACGAGTAGTCGTCGTAGTCGAGGTGACTCGGAATATTTTCAAGCGATAGATAAGTATGTCATTTGCGAAAATTATTCCTAAGAATATAATCAGCACGAAAGGATCCGTTTGAAGAGTAGATCTAATGAGTCTGTGCATCGAAGGTAACAGGCTTGACCTCATGAAAAGTGCATTCGTATTGCTAATTATCTGCCTTCGATGTTCAGCACTGTCTTATGAACAACAAACTGACAATTCACTGGACGCGTCACGCGCGTTGAACGTCCTTGAACTAATTTCGTTTTTAAACGGAAACCCGAAGAATACCCATTTCCGGCGGCGGCGAAAATATAAAAATTATTTATAGTTATCACCCAATTTCTCAAAGTAAAGTGACTGTGAATAACGGCAGTCACCCATGGAATGTAAGGTCACTTATGAAAGTTTGCTTGCCAAAACCGACGTGTTACACGGTGTATATGGCGTATCGAAAGATCGATAATTGCGAAAATCTCAAAATGGTTAATTTAATGCACGCATATCGCGCCGAATTAAATATTGATCCATGATAATAATCTGTTTATAATTTTAGAATTTTCTTTAAGCAATTATTTTATTTGTAGAAAAAAATAGTTTTAAAATATTATATGCAAATTTGCAATTACATTATTTTTTTAACATATATATATATATATGTGTGTGTGTGTGTGTGTGTGTGTGTGTGTGTGTGTGTGTGTGTGTGTATTTTGAGATCGATGTTTCGTTTTGCCGATATTGTTAAATTTAATTCGTTATTATGATCAATCATAAAATGTTTTATAAGATTAGATTTCATTTCTAGATTTCTTGCTTTCGTTCCGGTTAGTGGGTGAATAAATCATGCTACGTCAATTCCGACGTATCAAGGATTGCGAAGAGTGTTCGGTTCGGTTGAATATAATGAGATATTCTTGGATTATATTAAATTAAGAACTTCTGATAATAATAATTTTATATTTTAATTACTTCTGTATTACTATATATTATTATTCGCATAAATATTTAAGCAAAAAATATTTTTCTTGTGCTTTTAATGTAGATGTTAGATAGTACGCTCTGGAATAATAAATAATCGTTAATTATTTATAACGTGACGCGTACAATTTTACGCACAATCCATGATTCGGAAGCAAGGTCATTATTTCTGCCAATCCAATTCAATTCCGCTTCGTTATCCGCATAGAACAAAAGGCGAGGAAACGTTTCAAGTTCCGGTAAAGATCATGTAAAACTTATTGAAAAACGACTCTACTGACACGTGCCGCTCACGATCAGAGATCAGTATCTTGGCATTAGGAAAATTAATGTTCACAATTATTCAAGTTGATCGAACAAGTGTCAGTCTGCATCTCATAAATAGAAAGGAGGAAGTATGTATCATGTAGATATTAAAATTATTCATGTACATTGCAATTACATTTAGAATTATATATTTATTGATTAACATTGCAGATTTTAATGCCTCTTAATAACTCGCGTTTTATCTACCATATTTCAAGATCTTTAGTAATATTAAATAAGGGCGTGTTGCATATCAGAAATTTAATTGATCTTAGAAAAAATGACTTGAAGGACGAAAAGATTTGAAATGCAATACTGCTACCCCGATCACGAGAAGAAAAACATGACAGTACTAACAATAGCTCGATATATAGTAGATGAAAAGGTTCGATATTTCCCATCAGTCTTCGTGTTTATATAATCTTTTGAAATATTCAATTGTTAAAGAATTACTGCGACCGATCTGGAATTGAACCGAACGGTACTTGCAGCAAGAAACACGTAAACGAGAGAGACTGTGTCGTAACAGTGTCTACGACTTGCGAGTAGACTGGCAAAATTAGGCCAATTCTCGTATACGAACATATAAAGAACTCTTATTTTCTGCCATTTCCTACATAAATACGAGTTTAAGCGGGTGTTACCAGATAACTTCCGATTAATCAGCAACGAGTCCCAGCAAGAAAACAATTGTAATAACGCGTAGCAATTGCAATATCTTACGCCGATGTTGCATAATACGATATTTCTCTATTACAGCTTTCTGATTTCAAAATTATATTTTAGATCGTGAGTAAACGCTAATAATCAATTTTTTAATTTTATTTCATTAATGTATAAATAAAATTTAAATTAAAACTTTTGAAATATATAGTTTTGTTAAGTTCAGGCTTTGTAAAATAAAAAGAGAAAAGGGAAAAGGGAAAATACTTACACCAGAATAATAAAGTCTATATCATGCTGGATAGTGGATGTTTTTATGATGCTGTGTCAGCAATTTCTTTTTAACGATACGCTATTTTTTAATGTCACAAAATTATTGAGCAATTTATTAGTCTCTAAGAAAAGCAGTTCTAGCAACGTTACGCTCGAACAGAGACGTCCACTATGTCAATTAATAGATTCTTGGTATGTCGTTGATATAACACATTCGCCAAAGATTGTGACATTTGCATGTATATAACACGTGATATCGCGTGAGTCTAAAAAGTGATCTGAAGTTTTGATTAAAAAATTATTATGAATTAAAATATTACCGTTATTTCGATTTTATATTCATTCGCAGTTCGCCTTATTGATTTTTTTTTTTTTTTTTAAACAAAATCTCATTGATAGCTGTTTCGATTTTATATTTATACATATTAGGACCATCATTTGTTTCCAGAGGTATTATTGTGGACTATAATAGAACGAAGAATTTAAAATAAACGTAACAGAGTCTGTCTGTATATATTTAAATATAGTTTTATGGAAACTTTTTAAATCTTTTTTCTTCTCAGTCCCATTGAGCTCGCGTCCGGGCATGGTAATCTCTTTCATATACCTATGGTGCGCACGATGATTATACACAGGGTATATGGGACCTACAGTTTAACGTTGATTTCGAATTTTTGATAGAGAGACGTTCATGGCAAAGTTACTCTCGATGGTTTGTCATTGCCTTCTGAGAGGAGCGTAAATATTTTTGGCTCTGCCGGGAATCGAACTCTCTCTAGCATAGTAGACCAATGTGCTGTCTACTATGCAACACTCCCTCTTTGGTAGATAAGATGCATATACACTTGGCAAATATATACAACAAACGAATAGCTGATACAAATTTTCATCATTATACTTAGGATAGTTTGTATATTGTATAATAAATCCGGACAGAAACGTTTCGAGTTAATGTTCTTATAAAATACTGTTCTTATAACTCACTATGGTTTTTAAAGAAAATTTGTACGTGTATCGATATGAATACACATTCGCTGTCGGTTCGTAAGACATATGTAAGATTGTTGCATGCGTGTATATAACATTTGCGTGCGTGTATATAACGTGTAATACCAGTGAGTTTAAAAAGTGATCTGAAGTTTTGATTAAAAAATTGTCATGAATTAAAATATTACCGTTATTTCAATAAATTTTAATAATTCAAGTGAATGAAGAAATAATTATTATTATATACTTCATAATTTTTTTATTACAAAGCTATGGAATTTTCTATCTATATTTTCTAACTATACTTTTTAAAAACGCAATATAATGCAATATATGTATGTATATAGTTGTAAACGCGAAAAGTTGTAAACGAAATTCAAATACTATTTAAATAGTATTTGAATTATTTAAATAGTACTTGAATTACCGAGTTTAAACTGAGATTCCGTTCCTTTTTCATATGCCGCATGCACGTTTCGAATTGAAACAGTTCGATTGAGTAAGTTCGATTCATGCAAAGCGCTGAAATTTGCGTAACAGTAAAATTCCTTTAAATTAATGATTTGATCGATTGCTGCAACGATATCTTGACAACACACGTGTCGTATATTAAATGTTGGTAATTATAATTAACTGCCACTAAACCACAGTTTTTATTAATAATATAAATAAAATGAGAAATTCGGATTTATATGACTCACAGGAATTATACATATCAAAAGATGTGAAAATCAGAAATGACAATAGTTTTTGTTCAGAGATAAAGTAGAATTCTGACTTGATTGTAACAAGTTGTTTTCATCTTCTTGTGGTGATATCTTCTGCTCTTATTTAAACAATAGTTTGAATTTATTAAATTTATATTTAATAAAATAAATTTCTATTGTATGATGATTTTGTTTAATATTTAGTTTTTTTTTTATTTGATTTTAATAATATTAAAGGTAATTGTATGATTTGTATAACAATATTATCTTTGCAGCAATACTATTTGTATTGCTTGATGGTTATTCTTACCATCATATGATAAGTTGGGAAACTATCAGAGTAGAATCTCATTATCTTTTCTTGAGTTACACATTGCAAGTTTCTTCGTTGATGGCGACACTTTGAAATTTATCCCGGAGAGTTCAAAATTTAATTATACTTTCTCTTTTTATAGTTATATAATTAATCAATTTTTTATAATTTTTTATATAAGAAATTTATTTTTCATGATAATTTGTGTGTATTTTTACGAAAAATGATTTTTTGAATATCTATATTTTATTATTTCATAGCTTATCTTAATTAAATAAATTAAAGAGATATGTAAAAATTAAGAGAATGAACAAAAATGCTATTAATAAGTAATTACAAAGTATATTTTTTCTCTAGAAAATAGTTTCTAAGATATACTTCCTATCAATGAAGTATATTTAAAAATGACGAAATGTCGATTAGAAACAATCTTTCACTACGTCATTCATATGTAGGAAATGGTTCCTCGTTTGCCTGCAGCATCATCGCATATCATGCAATTATCATAATACGATGTTTTCAGTGACTCACAAAATCGCGACAGTTCTTCCATACAGGATTGCAGAACAGAGTTACCTTGCAATAATCATCACCGCCATTTCCGGTGTTTCATATCGATGACGCGCCCGAAAGTCATTACTAAATTCTCTGAGGCGTAAATTTTTACAGACATGTTTATTAAATAGAGAATACTGCAGAGAAGCTTTTTTTTTCTCGATAGGAAAAGAAAATCTCTTTCAATAATATTTTTGTAAAATTTTATTTATATTATAGAAATATCCCGCTCTCTCTCTCTCTCTCTCTTCTAAATAAAATAAAAATATCAAAAAAGATGTAACTTTGAAGGAAATAACTGACTAATAAAATTCTTTTTGAGATCGGACATTGCATTGCAATGAGCGCAGTGGAATTTTTTGCGAAATCGCAACGTCGAAGAAAATCTTAACTTATTTCCATCGATTTACGTAATTAAACATGCGTACAATTAATTGTCGATCTCGCTACCGATAGAGATATATTAAGACAGAATAAGCTACGTGCATAATAATGCATCTTATGCCATCGCATTCATCGAGTATCTTCCTGTCTTTCAGAGATAAAATTAATTGCCGTATAGTGGAATTTTGCGATCTCACGACGCCTTACAATTTTACATACAAAAGAATTAGCCGCGTTTTAAAAGAAAGAAAGCGTAAACTCGGTCAATGTCGCGCAAAAGAATTATGCTCGGGAATACTTCATGTATTGTAATAATAAATTGTAATACGACTTTACTATTAATTCCAATCAAATATTGAATCTTGTATACGTCTGCAATTAACAATCGTTTTGCAAAGCTGGAAAGCATATTCATAATATCAACATGAGTCAGTCTTTTCTAGTCACAAATAAGCTTGACTATTCATCGCACTTTGCATTGACTAACACTGGAGTTAATCTTTCCAACTGTAATTAATGGTAATTTGACAGTAGACATATCACACATACAAATTCTGTGTCTTGTCTACTGATCTTGACTTCCATAAAGTAGCCGCACAATTATGTATGTTTTACTTAATAGCCGGAATTACTCACAATGTTGCATTAACCAGATGCGTTTTTAAATTTATAAAAAATTTATTTTCATATCGTTTGGACACAGGTTATTATTTAATCATATCTGCCTCTTTCATTTTTACAAGTTATATTTTAATCCAATTCTCATCTTAATCTTCATATTTTAATCTATGTTAATTCAGTCGAAATTTGGTAACTTTGTCTTATCTGTAATTATCACTTGTTGTCTTGAATTATAAAAATATACTCAATAAAATTGTTAGAAACTATTTATAAAAAAAAACTTGATTAACGTCTATTATCGTGTAATGTAAGCATATTTCTTCAAATATTAAGGCACAAAAAAGTATTTAGAAATTTCTTGTACGTATTTCAAGAAAAATCTAGGAAAACGTACGTTTATGGAATAAATAATACATTTAGATCAACCAAGTTACCGCTAAAAAATATATAGACATTAAATTAATGCGGAAAAATAAATACGTGCCGAGATTTGTGCCAGAGACGATATTGTGCGTTGCAGTTGCGACGCTTGAAAATTATAACGTCAAACAAAGAGATTTATAAGAAGTTTTGCATTAAAATTCACGAAGAAGATCGCAATAAAGAACGTCGCAAACTGCTCTATGCAAATTTCAACGATTCTACGACGTTGCACAATCGACGTGCCTCTCGTTAAACAAAGTTTTTTTTTTTTATTTTTACCTTTTGGTCCCGCCGTTCGCCGCACAGAGTCACACGACACACATATCGCGGTACGTGTGTGGAAAAAAGAAGGTTGGCCTGTTACTCAATCGACGTGATTCAGAGAGTACGCAGGGTCGTGAGTACCGGGCGACAAGCAACACAATCTCCGTTAATGACTATACGTAATATATCGTTAGGAAATTGTCTTAATCGCGGGCTAAACGGCGCTGCATGAAAAGTTTCGTGCGCCGTTGGGAAAGAGATTACGCATTTCCCCGAATTAGAAAATGAAAAAAAAAAAAAACCCGTGTATCCTACGTAAGGAAAGAGACGGCGGTAACTCCAGCAATTACACGTCTACACTGCCGTTTACACAGATAGCGCGGGTTTCTAATTATAAGCATCTTCCTTCGATTAAAAAAAAAAAAAAATGAGTATGCTTTTTCACCCATTGCTTAATGTCGTGCGTCTTGTAATTACATGGTAATTTTGCGTTACATATAGGTTTCTTGTTGCCACTCGCACGCGAAATCGAAAGTGCGAGTGAGACCAAAACCGAGATCCACCGTGAGTATGTCCGCGCCTAAAGGGATACCGTACCCCCTATTTGCATTCTAAAAATGGGACGTGATAGAAATGGCACGCACGCGCAAAAATTACGCTCGTTTTACGAGTTTACTTCAACGACTGCAGTTAAATGCGCGAGCACTTTGTCGGCAGACAAGTTTAGCATAATGCAGCGTGCGTACGCTATTATCCGCGCCTCGTTTCCCCGATTTATTTAACGTAAGACACTTTATGTAATATGCTATCTGCATTACGTACTTCCGCTTTATTTACTTCTCGGTCGGCAGACGGCGAGAGATCACCTTGAAGACCAGGCAACCAGGCCAGTTTCTTGCTGTTGTTTGCGATCGAGTTCATGAAATCAATTTTACCGCATCACGGAGATCGAGATTTGTTTCTCCGCCTGACTTGCTTGTTAAATCCACATTCAGACGATCTCTCGCTTCACGTCAGAAATCAGAACAGAATTTCGAATTTTTACAATTTTATGTGTTAAACCAAAAATATTTAAAAATCAAGATGTATATATGTAAATATATTATTAGAAAGCACTCAAAGAAAGCATGCAAAATTGAGAATAAATTCTGAAATCTGACGCAAATTAAAAACTGTTTTACATGAGTTTAACAGTGTTATCCTTTTGCGTTTTTTCTTGAAATTAAATATCAATCGAATTATATAATTTTTAAACTCTGTATAAGAAATCTGTAAAGATCGCTCGAATGATCCTTGCATCCACGCTCCCGTTCATTATCGCGGTTCTGTTTTACATAATTTAACAGTAATATCGGTTACTCATCTCAATACTTTCCCACGTTTCCTCCTTGACTACGTCAAGAGATAAATAATTATCGGTACGCATTGCGATCGCATTGTTATCATATGATAATACATGCAGAAAATCCATAGTTCAGAAACATGTGTACCGTATACCTTGTTAATTCCAAGGCTTTAAAGAGGGAAGAAATTCTGTTAAGTTCTTTCTTATCTTTAATTTGTATCGCTTTATAGTATATTTAGATTAATCTTTACTGTTAAATTTAGTTACGTTATTAATAATTGACAAATATAATAAAATATATAATCTCATTATGGAAGGCTTATTGTAAATTACATTAAATGCATTTCTTGTTAATCAAAGCAATTAATTTTTATAGATCAAAATATCAAAAATCAAAAAATTTTTATAAAATTGGAAATACATTAAATTCATATATTAATCATATAATCATATAATCATATTAAATTATATATTAAAATCGCAAAATTGAATAATTGAAAAAAAGTAATAGTTGCTTATTGTAGTATAATTTATAAACGTATACGTTATAAACGTTTTAAATATTGAAATATGACTTTTTATAGTTTTTTATAACTTATAATGATCATTTCAAATATATCAATATATATAATTGAAATTTAAATCTCTTTTTAAATTTGATTAATACAAGTCGAATAAGTACCAGCTCTGAAGTCAAATGTTAAAATTTAGAAATGCCACAAACATTCATAAGTAGTACAATAAGTAAATGACGTCAATGATATAGGAAAGATCATATTTACAGAACCACAAAGACATTAACCTGCTTTAAGGAAAGGAAATCAAAGAATTGGCCTTAACTGTACATATGAATAACAATGATCGAAAATAGTGGCAACGACAATGCATTTCCGGCAATTTTATGAAATCCCTTTTAGCTTGTGCCACTTAGAATAGCATTGAAGTAAAACGAATTGCGCAAGTATCATCACGGAGTCATTTCGCTATTTTTACCTATTTTTACTGAAGTTATTTTTTTATATACACGAATAAAGTCGATTATGATCTGCTCGAAAATAACAAAAAGAATAACAAGAAACACACGGTTGCAAATGTATAATGAATATATTCGTACGTACTTGAACTTAAAATTGCGGTCGGTACGTGAGACCAATGCACGCATTATTTGTCAATGAGATTAGCATTGTCCAAGCCTAGATATGAAACTAGTGCATGTTTTTAAGTGAGACACATACAACTATAACGACAATGTCATTGGAGCCATATCTCCAAAGTATCTCACGTTGATTTAATTTTACAAGGCAAAACTTTTACATTTTCACGCCAATCACTATATATTAAAAAAATTATAATTGTTATTTGTTTATGAAGATATCTAAAAAAACGTTGACACGAACCAAAATTAACTGAATTTAAAATTTTAACATTTTAACAATAAACAGGACTCTCTCTCTCTCTCTCTCTCTCTCTCTCTCTCTCTCTCTCTCTTTCTCTCTCTAATTTGTAATTTGCTTTGCTTTCAAATAAAGAATTTTCTTTACATAGGTAAAAATTATCTATTATCTCTAATAGTTTCTGGATATAATTATTTTCTATAAATATTATAAATGATATTTTTTCTAAACATAGATGCTGTCAATATAAAATTGACTAAAAAAAACGAAAGTTTCAAGATACAATTGGCCGTATAAAGTATTGCCTGTAATTTTGAAAAATCATATAATCATATCAAACCTCTGATCTAATATAACAGCAGCAAAAAAATAACTGAGAGACATGCAACTTTTGTCTAGGTCGTAGTTCGATACGAAGCAGAAAAGTTACGAGTGTCCGATGCAATAAATTGAAAGCTCCGTCTAGGGATAAATTGTATGAGCCACATTTTCCTATATTATACAATATCCACGATGTAAGCGCAGATTATGTAAACGAGTATATCGCGCCGTGTACATGCGAGCAGCATCGTACGGCATGGAAATATGCAGATATGTGTGTGCACATAAGAACTTCGCCATAACGGCTTCAAGGTCTCGTAAAACTGGCTTAGACTATTCGCAGTTACGTACATTCCAGATCGTCGTGGGATTATCTTCTGAGCCTACCTGGGCGCGGTTGTTTACGCATCTTTACTGCGAGCCACCGTATTAATCACAACGGCTAACCCTGTGCGGTCGCCGTCAGGCGTCTGTCAAAGAGAGCGCCTGATCATGAAAGCTAAGTGGAACATGTAGTTCAAGATCAACTACCGCGCGAATGCGCTCGTCGAGAAATGCTCGTGTATATACGTGTCCGATTTGTATCTGCGTTGAACTTTACGGTTGTAACACGCGCGTGTTACACGTGTATTATCCGCGATTTACATGATTTTCCTTTTTTTTTTGTTCTTTTTTTTCTCTCTTTTTTTTTTTTAGTTGTGACGCACAGTATCTGGAACATTAACGTCACAGTTTAGCATTGAGATACCGCAGTCTTTTGTTGATAATTCCTTATTATAATAGTTGATATAATATAATAGTTGACTTAATGTTTTACATGTCACAATTTATTCCCTCGGATTTTAAACAATAACGTTGTATGTAATGCTCAAGAGGTCGATTGAAATCGGGAAACGATACGTATTGTTCCATCTCGATGAGAGACCGTACGACGTAATTACGCGGATACCCTGGGCTGTGAGTCATCTCATAATGCTGGAAGATTGCACAGCAGTCAGTTTTAAGTCCTATGATGCTTCACAGAACCCGTTTATCGATGTTTCATATGCACACGCCCTTCCGACTCATCTAAGAATCGTGCATGCGGACAATATTCCACGTGATTTCTGCAACCACATTTATTTCCTGTACAGATATTGCACCTGTCCATAATGAATATCCCATACAAGGCCCGCGCATAATGGAAGAAATATTAGGAGCAAGAATATAAATATTAAATTTCGGAATAAAAAATTAAACATACATTAAATATAAAACGCATAGACACAAATAAGTATGGCTATATCTTATACTTATACTTGTATTTATTGCGTGTTATGTTTAATTTTTATTCCGCATTTACATTTTCAAAATTATATAATATTTATTTCTGTTCCTAATATTTCTTCCGCGCAGTTTCTTGTGCGAAGTTCCCTAATATTTTAACAGCGTTTTAAGTATTAATTAGAAATTTCGAAAATTCTTCTACAATGAAATATTGAGATTGCAATTGCTTTCAAGTTATAAGCGATCAAAGTTGGCAACAATATCATATAGAATTTGCGTGTTTAAATCTATAATTACAGTTGTTAAGCCAGGAAACAAGTACGAACAAACGCGAACGCTTTACCTCAATGAGCGGCGACACCATTCGATAATCATCGAAGCAAATTGTTCGTATGTTCTTACACACGTCGATTTGTCGTTTGTTATTAATTTTAATAGCTCCAGTGGTATTGATTTTTATTACTCAATTGATCTCTCTTGGTTTCTTAATTGCTGTGTATAGCGATATGTTCAAGACATTTTGAATCATTCCAGATATATCTTAAATATAATCAAAATCTTAAATATTAATTTCAAATATCATTTTGAATAAAAAAATTTGAAGTTACGAATATTTTAAATATTTTTCAGTTAAAAGTTTTAAAAATCTAAGAATATTTGCCTTGGAAATAATTTTCCTGCCAGACAAAATCTCTTTTTGCAAAAGTTTGCATTCAGTTGTTGATTATTATTTTTTATTTATTTATGATTTTTTCGATTCCTTCCCGAACTTCCATCTTCTCTTCTGTGTCTTTGTCTTTTTTTATCACTTGCTCGATATTCACTCGCGAAAACATAATTAATTATGATCGATTGAATATCGAAATATGATATTTTGTGCGGTATTTCGCAGGATATCGTTAATCGCACGCATCAACATGCACTTGTGCATACCGTGATGAAAAAAAAAACATATCGCACAAGGTGATTTGCTTGATCATATCCGCGACAACTCGTAAATTAACGCAGTAAAGAAATCTCGAATAGCGAGAAGTTTAATGAGTTGCGAATGTGCAAATTTAAATTTATTCTACGCAGTTGTCAAAAACCAAAATAAAATTACAACTTTACTTACGAATTAAACGCATTGTTGCGTGATGCTGCTAGACTTGACATTGATTCATTTTGCACACTCGTAACATCCCATTAACGATTGAAAATTTTAAAAGTGATTATCTGTGATATTTTGATTTGCAATATTTGATAGCGCCGGTGAATTAATTCCTTTTCAATCTCTATGCGGCAGCACTATAATCAAATGAGAATAAGTAATTTAATTCTGAGTTCAGTGTAACGTTAAGTAATTTAGTTAAGTAATTCTTGTATAATTTGACAATGAATAAATTATGCTAAGTGAATAATGTAATAGCCCTGATATATAATAGTACGTGATTCAATTCATAAAGTTGGGTCAATCAAGGTCGTTCAAAAATATCACAATTTAATATTACACACGTGTAATATAAATCCCGCGAAATCTATCACAGATAAATCACAGCTTTCCGTTAATTACATCATTAATATTTACATATCATTTCACGTTTTTAATTTTAAACTAGGAAGCAAATTCCACTTATAAGATTAAAAAAAGATATTCAAAGTGTGACAAGTACGACAATATACATATTCAAAGATATAAATCGTAAAAAAAAAAAATAACGATTACGTGATTATTGCGATGTAGCAATTATATAGTTTATAAACTTGTATAATAAATAAACTAAGCAAAATATCTGTCTCATGAGAAATAGTCGTCGTCTTGACTGAGAAATCATCAAGCTCGTGACTTGATTAATCTAACTTGTTGATTATTGTAAAGAATGATCGCATCTCGCTTTTTATAGGATTATATTTGTGCGATTAAAAAATAATGTGAAAATATATTGCGCAATATCTACTTGTTCGAATCTCATTTCAAGATGTTTCCGACTTGACAATCTTGTTGCAGAAATCATATTTATGTTGTTCAAAACAAACGAAGGATGCCACATGCTACTTTACAAAATAAACATTTAACATTTAAACATTTAACATTCAGATGCAATAATTTTGTGTACAAATGTCACTTCAAATGTACATATTTTACAAAAACTTTAAGTTAAAAACTAGTCTGTCATGCTGTGACAAGTTTTTTTATCGGATAAAATATAAAAACACAAAATATTTTATTCCTTGCATATTAAATTTATTTAATATTTGAGAAATGTGGTATGTACAAATGTCTTATGAAATGTACATATTTTAAATTAAATATACTAAAAAGTTTAAATTAAATATGCTATGACGAGCTTTTTATCGAATAAAATATAAAAACACAAAATATACTTTATTCCTTATATAATAAATTTATTTCGAATGATCTAGGATCATACATCAAATTTAATCTTCATTTTAATAGTAAAACTTTATGTTGCTCAAGAATGTATTTATTAAATCTCAATATATATTTATTACTATTTATTATTATATCATATATTTATTATTATTATTGCCGTTTTCATAGAAGTTTTTATATCTCGACAAGAAAAAATTATTCTTGTTTTTCGTAGATTAAGACAAGTTGTTGCATATTTTTTTTTTTTAAATCGCGGCATGATGATAAGATTAGATCGATTTGTATCAATATGATCACATTCTGTAATATTAAACAGACTAGAAATAATAATTTACAAATTAATATGTCTAGTAAATTGAATAATGATTCAGCATTTACAGAATTTTTTCTTAATGATAAACGATCGACTAATTATTGTAACTTTACTTCTGTTATGTATCTAAAAATAGATTGATCAGATTTTTTCTCTCTTGCTAATTTTCTCTCATGCCAACTTGCGTGAGCATTGTAGATATAAATCTTCGATAATAAGTCATAATTGAACCTCCGTTTATTCATTATCGTAAGTTAATTAATCAAGTTCTTAACATATCATGTTCATCTCAATCTTCTATCTCGGACAATACGTCTGTCTATATTTTATATTAAATATTTATTTATTTTTTATGTCTTATCACCCCGGTATATTTTTGTAGTTTCGAAAACAAATCTTAAATGTTTACAGTATTGCAAAGAGCAAACATGCGCTCCGATAGACAATGGGCCTCATTGAAAGCAGTCGGCAAATGACTCTTGTCAACGTGAGAGCTTCAAGATGTCGCAATCAACAGCCAGTTGGCCCTCGACCCCCATCGTTCTCTCCATACCTCTCATCACTACTTGGCGCTCTTACGTTTCTATTTACCTTTCCTCCATTTCCCTCAATCTAATTAGCATGCTTTTCGCGAAATATCCTGTGGAATAATCTTTTACTCTCGTGTAACAATAGAACTTCTAGATAACAAAGTCTCTTTATCATTTATTACTTCGATCTTCTTTTCTCGATCCACGTTCTTGATTTTTAACTTTGCACATATCCCTCTTCTTCTCTTCTCACAAAACAAGCAAGTTCTTCGTCTCCTCATCCTCGGCTATTTCCACTTACTCTCCCACGACAATCTGTCTAAACAACAGCGACACCGACGAACCAACGACACGAATGAGGTGCGCGCGAATCCCCCACCTTTTTCGCCACGGATGACCTCCTCGTGGTCGCGTTCGAACAGTTTCGCAGGGATAAATGTACACTTGGAGTCGTCCACGAGGCTTTTAGCGTCGGCAGAACGAGACTGTCGTTCGTGTTAGTCGTGCTCGATCGGTGGAACGGAATTTTGTACGACGACGACGACGACGACGACGACGACAACGACGAGAAATTACTGTGTGTACCCGCAATTGATCGGACGACACTCGTAACTACTCATTATCGAGGATTAAAACAAATTTAACTTTCGATGAAGTTTGCTTTCGGTGGAACCGGTGGAATGTTGGACCGCATCAGTTTTGTAAGTTCTCAATAGGGTGGTTGTCTCCTGCGAGACGATTTTAACGCTAGAAGGATGAAGATCGCTCATCTTCTTATTCGGATGAATAAGAATAATCTTTGGAAAACGTTACGTTGGAAAATTATACAATTTCAGTCGGCGAAGAATTTGAGAACTTTGATATAGTGTATGTAAGAAATAAGGAAAATACGATTGAGCAGAAAAGAAAAATGTGTGTATCCATTGGAATAATGAGTGCGCTCCTTCTAGTGTTGAATATCGTGAATGATTTCAATGAGACGTATGTGATTAAGTAAATTAGGGACTTAAATAGAGAGAAGCGAATCTAGAAGAGTGTTAAAACTGTGTCAACATTTTTCATACTGTAATATTTGGGATATATAAAAATATTCAGGTATTAAATATATGCAATTTATTTTTTAATCACTTTTCTTCATATACACAATTAAAAAATCAGATATTAATTATTCATATAATTAATATCCGATCATTCTAATAACTCTTTTTGTTTACTTCAAAAATTCAATTACTATATTTCTATACAAATATAAATAATATCCTATTAAAATTCTCTTGGATCAGAAGCTTGTTAATATTTTTCTTAAACTATTATAAATATGCTGTTATTTTTAATAATTATAATACGAATCAAAGTTGATTATTTTAATTATGCAGGATAATTCTAATATATGTAGAATTTATTTATTATCAAATATTTATATAAACTTATTTTATTTATTTATTGAAATTATTTCTTAATGGACTTTACACATCAAATTCTGTATTTTTTTACGTTTATTAAAGAAATAATATTATTTATATTTTATTAAATAGTAGTGTATTTATATTTTATTAAATTAACTTGAATTAATATAGCAAGTTTTATGTGAGACTAATCATTAGAAAACAGATGCAACTTTGCTCAGTATTTATGAATCATCCCTGTTAGATCGTAACGTATGATCTTATTATAATTACGTGTAACAATGACCTCGTTTTTATCTTTATTAAGTATGCTCGGATTTTTTTATTTTTATTTTCCATAAATCTTCTCAATATCTCAATATTATATTATCATGGAATATTATACAGATTTATAGAGAATAATATTAAAATGCGCTTTAGTAGACATGTAAAAAAAACAATTACTTTAATCAGAACCGTAAAATATTAAGCTTTATGCAGTTGCAGATTAAAGAATAAGAAATATGAATAAGAATAAAAAAATATGTATTCTTCAATATGTATTCTTCAAATGTAATTGTATGAAATCAAGGTCATTATATCTCAATCAATCGCAGGTGACCTACTACTGTGCATAAACCTTTCATGTTGGGAAGAAATACGTAACGCAAAGACGTAACACGTGACCGTGAGACCAACAAATGAATTGCGCGTAAATGCTTTGCTCATAATGTCATGACGTGATTTAGAGAAACAATGAGATTTCTATATTAATTTATAAGGAACGAAAGATGTAATAATAATTTAAGTGCGGTATTTTTGACATTATAATTTCTGATACAATAATCTTGCTTAAGTTCGTGTCAGATTATAGACTAGAAAAAGTTCGAATTGATCAAATTCAACCTCAATCTTAATCTTTGATCTGATATAAGCTTTACGAAGTAAGATTCACAAAGAAAAATTCATCATATTGATAATTTAATACAAACGATTTAAATAAAAAAACGATTTAAATAAAAAAACATTAGATCTGAAACGATCTGAAAATTATTCATGATTTATACATTATAGTTTGATGATTATTGTTAGAAATTATCATAAGAATAGTACGAAAATTGAGGTTCACTTGAGGTGAATCATTATCCAAAGGGTCGTTATCCTTTCGGGGCATTACTCTCTTTAACAACTACGCCATTTTACTTTCCTTTAATCAATAACTTTATGTTTACCTAAAGTCTCCCTAAAAGTTTCATTCCCCTGGAAAAACCCGAGAATTTTCACTTTGTATTTCATATATTATCATAGTAACAGCACATGATGATTGATCCTAAAAATGATTAAAGGATATCATAAATAAATGCCATATATATTTTTTATATATTCAAGAGATGTCAGATAATATAAAGATCAATATAAAAAAATGACGTTTTTTAGATATTATTAGGACAAGTTTTGCAAAGATATCTTTAAGACATGTATCGATTTTAAATTTTATGCTGTCTAAGGTCATTATGTTATATATAACAATTGAAAGTGCTTCAAATTTTCAAATTTTTTTATTAGCTGCATCTATATTCAGTACATCTATATTTCATATATCTAAGGAATTTTATATATATTTATTTTATAAATTGGAACACAGTATATTAAGTATACGTATTAAGGAAAAAAATTAGACATATTATAAAAGGAAAGGATTATAAAAGGAATATACATAATTTTACGAAATGAATATTCTTTTGAATATTCCAAAAGTTTAATTACACTATTAAGAATATATCTATACAAAGCAAATGAAAATAAAACATAGTATGATAGAATTATTATATGACAAGTAATTTTAAATTTTTTTAGAGAATTTATCTAATTATTAAGAATGCTAATTAATATAGATTATATGATATTAAGAATTATATATATAAAATTAAACTTCCAATGAACTAAATTTCCAATTTGAGAATTATTTTTCTTTTTATATGAAGTTAACTTTTATTTGTATATTCCGCTATTTAACTTTTATATCCAAAAACTCATGCACCTGTGCGTGCGCGCGCGCGCGCGTGTGTGTAAATATATATGTATGTCAAAGTAGATGTGTTTGAGTATTCACGATATAATAAAATGAAATGAGTTTGTTAAATTTAAATAACTGTGCAAATTAATTATTTTAATAATTTTCAATCACAAACAAAATTTATGTTATGCTTGTAAAGTTTTATTAATAATAATAATTTGTTACGAAACCAGATAGAATTAAGAGATATAATCTCCAATATCATCTAAATCTAAGAAATTTTTTTGTCACTCTTGCTAAAAATAGATTGAGAATCATTTGCCCGGTTTTATCGATTACTGGTCAGCATAAAACCATATGTCATCCTGCCCGTAGGGTCAATATCGAATCCATTGACAAACTCGACTGACCGAGTTCATCAACCTTAGTGACACGTTTTTAGAAATATTAGAATTATGTAGATTAGGTATTATTTATTATATTACTCTCAACAATTCATATAAATTAAATTCATTTATAAATTAAAATAGAATAATAAATACAAGTTAATATTAAAACATAAAACTTGCAAAAATTTTAATTAAAAAAAATATTATTTTAAACACAAAATATCTGAGTCAACATGAAACGTTTAAAATCAAGAACATAAAACATCAGAATATTGAGACGTGTTTAAACATCTTTGGGACGTCTTTCGCAATGATGTTTTATGTCTCTTTGAACTTTGTATTGTCTGTATTTCTTATATTGCGTAATAAAAATTTATAATTTGATATTGTTAACTGGGAATTAATAAAACGCAATTTAAATCAGCTATCATTTTCAATGTAAATACATAAAACAAATAGTTTTTTTTATATGCATGTGTTTAAAATAGAATTTCTATTTGAGAAATGTAACTATGTATAATAAATATATATATGTTTAGGCAATATGGACAGCATTCGTATTTTATCTAATAACAACAGTTTCTGGTCAATTGGATTTGCCACCGTATAGGGGTGAAGATGCAAGCCGACAAGACTCATACACGAATGAAGATGTAGGACGACAAGTGCCTTCCGGTGAATTAAATTATCAAAATATCTTAGCTAAATTAGATTTCCTTGGCGCAGAAAGATGTAGTGCTAATGTAATAGCCCAATGGACGTACGAGACCAATGTCAACGAATATACGCAGCTGCAAGCGGTAAGTTTAAAGTATAATTCGATTTATTTCTAAAAGTTTGTCAAATGAATATTTCACGTAATTTTATCATACATTAAAACAGTTTCGAAACTTTCTCGTTAATCAAACTGACGAAATTTTGACCCGCATGTGCGAAGCCATGTGTTTCTCAATTTGCAATTTAGGTTACCTTATGAAATACAATGTTATCGATATCTATCTATAGAAATGCATCTGTGATAAAGCATATTATTATTGCGAATACTAAAAATATTCAACATCTTGATAATTTAGAATGATAATTTGATAATAACATTTAATTAACATTTAAAAAATTATATTTAATTTCAAAATGACGATAATTCAATTTTTCATAATCAATGAGAGATTGAAATCTAATTTTTAATAAATGTAAATGTACTTTTCAAATAAAATCCTAAAATCTTTCACTTTGCATTAATGCATACAACTGTTGTGTTGAGAGAAACATACGATATTAGATTGAAAGATTAAAGCAAATAATTACTGAAGATCATATGGAGATGTAAATTCTGAAAGCAAAAGTTTAGAAAGACGACATTTTCAACGTTGTAACAAAGTGCAGTGACAACCGTGGAAAATAAGTCGCGTACAATCGCGTATATTTCTCATCCACCCTGTACGAAACGCTTTTTGAAGGGACCTCGACCTCCTCTCTCGGTATCCTCCCGCGCGATTCTTTTGATGTCCGCACACATTGACTTGTCAATCGGCTGATGAAGAACCGCGTGCGCCACCTCGTTGCCGTCGCGACCACGATTTTCCCTGGCACGAGATGCGCTCGCATTGTCCGCGAAAGGCCGAACGCCTCCGCGGGAAATTTTCCCAGGCGATGCCATTGTCGTAATAATTATCCTGGGCGATTGTGCAACGCCCCAGCCGTCTCGTATCGCCGGGAAACGGGAGTTTTGTACTTTTCAATGCGAAACCCAGCGAGGCTCGCGTCGCATGACGTTAATGATAATCGAGGCGCCATTTCCTTTTTCCGCGGACGGGAATGTCGGTGTACGACACGGCGAACCACTGCCTTGTCTCATTATCGCGCGTGGAAGGCATTAGCAACCGGTCGCCGAAGTTGCTTTCGAGCTATTTGAGTTTTGCCTCAATACGCTATATAATTATATAGCGTATATAATTTAATTATTAACGAAAAAGATTCGCGGTATTATAATAATGGGCGATAATAGAGCAAATGAGAGTCAGCGCTGTAGGCGAGGTGCAAATTATATTTTCAATTTTAACTTGAAACTTTTTATTAATAAATTGAGTTAAAATTGAAAATGTAACTTGCGCATCGTCTACAGAACTCATAATAGAGCAATTTGCCTTATTATTGCCCATAATTATATAGCAATTATGATTATTTATATATTTTGTAAAATTATATCGTGGACGCACATGAGTTGTTTCACGGCGATCAGATTACAAAAGTTACATCGCGTGATATTACGTGATATCTGCTCCGAGTCGATTCCTTACGCATGTTGTCATGGTACGTGGAAATGTACCGAGTAATATGTAACTAGAATTTGTCTTTGCATGTTATGCAGTCATGTGGTTTCTTATATAATAATAATAAATATGTAATGTATGTAATGTATAATGTACATGAATATTATAAATAATTATAAATTATATTATAAATTTCAAATTGGTCGCATTACGCGATAATTGTATAATCAAATCACCTAAATTACAGTTGCATTGCACATTTAAATATGGAAGGGTTTAGTTTCATTTTCTTAGGCACTTTTCTCTGAATGCAAGTTATTGTCAGGAAGAACAGACAGATAATTTTATCTCTAACGGTAAAATTATCGTTCACCGATTCGCATTCTCCTCTGACTATGTTTCCTAATCAGTCGTCGACAGAATAGTTTCTTTACGTCATGTAATTAGTACAATTGCACAATCGCGAGATTCACAAAGCAACACGCAACCTTTGTCATTTAAGAGTAATTAAAATAATTTATCTATTTCTTAATAAATATAATTAAAAAGAGCATTTATTTCTTTTCATATGAGATCTGCCTTTAATTTTTTTCCACTTACATTCGCAGCTGGATGCCCAACGTCTGTATGCAGACTTCCAGTACCAGGCTTGGCTTTTAATCTCCAGAATCGACATAAATGCCATTCGAGATCCCATAATTAGACGACGACTCCGTTATTTATCCGCCGTGGGTCCCTCGGCGCTGCCGCCCGATCAACTAGACAGGGTAAATGCTTTATTTGTACAAGTACCATTAACGCCTATATTACAGTTTTAATCTGTGATAGTAAGTATCGACAGCGATGGTAACAGAATTATTTCTTTGCAGTATAATCGCCTGATCAACGATATGCTCGCGATTTATAACGCGGCGACCATATGCGCTTACAACGATCCGTTCCGGTGCGAGCTACGTTTATATCCAGGTAATACATCACGAATTACGCTGAATAACGCCGATCTGATCGGCGCGATGCCGTTCGTTTACGGTTCGTCGCGGCGAAATTCCACGGTGGGAATTTACGTAAGTCCAAAATGCGCATGAAAGTGTGAAGAAAACAGGATACGTCACGCGAGCGCGCGCAAGCCGCGCCGCGGGGAAATCTCTTCGTCTTTTCCGTTAATTTATGAAAACCTCTGTACCGCGCCGTATGCGCCTCTAATTGTCTGTTATCTTTATGTTTAATGTAAATCCCCGGGGGGCACGCCCATTAGACGCAACGCGAGGCTCCTCCAGAGGCACGCAGAATGTGCGCAAATAGAAAGTGAATAATTAAGCGAAGACGCTACGCCGTTAAATGCAGTTTAATACAAAGAACTTAATTAGTCGCTCGTGTCTAGCATGTGCCACGAAATATTAATTGGCTGTGCTCGATCTTCGAGAGCAAAATGATGAATTGAACGACGAAATTTACGACACAATGAAGAAATTTGTGCTTAACGTCGATCAATTACGATTACTGTTACTCTGGATCTTATAATAATTATTAATAATTATTTTTGGTATAATAAAAGACCATTATCGATATAAATTTTGTTTACGTTGTTCAAAATGCGGGAGAATGGTATTTTTATTGATGTAAAGATAAAAAAATTTGCATAATTAGCACAAAATTCATTTATAATTCACTGTATTTAATAAAAAATTGTATAGACAATATAACTCATGTAAAAAATATAAGATAGAGTACTAATTATATTTTAACACAGACATAGCGCAAATTATGGCGAGAAGTCGGGATTGGGACGAACTGCAGTACGTCTGGACAGAATGGAGAAGACGAAGCGGCAGGCCGATTAGAGATCTATATCAACAACTCGTTACGCTGAGCAATGATGCTGCAAGAATGAATAGTACGTCTAATTTTAACTCTACACCGGAAGTATGACGCGTTAAATAGAATCTATAGTGCTGACGAAGTCGATTAGCGTGTAATTTCTTTCTACCTAAGACTGTAAAAAGATTATAGATATCAAAATTTTTTTATCATGAGAAAATTTTTTTGTTTTTAATTTATAGCAGATGACAAAATTATTTTATACTTGGATTAATAAATATAGAATGTGGCATGAAAATCGTACATGTCAATTGAGTCATGTGTTGAATAATATTCCGGATATTTTGAGAATATTAAATAATTATACTATTTTATTTTATAGACTTCACTGATGCCGCCGAGTATTGGATGTTCCCTTATGAATCTCCTAATTTCCAACAAGATATTGACGAGGCTTGGGAATCGATACGTCCACTTTACGAAGAATTGCACGCTTATGTTCGTAAGAAGCTGAGAGATCTCTACGGTCCTGAAAAGATCGGCGGACACGCGCCTCTTCCGTCTCATATTCTTGGTAAGAGCAACGTATTACAAAATATTTATTTCAATTTCTCAACTATTTTACACCATACATATATTATTAGCTATTAGATTGTCAGTTAGTTAAATGCAACTTGCTTGTTGCTATATATTATTATATTTGTGCTATATTATAGTTATGCTATATATCTATTTCTCTTTACTGGATATTTTAGGTAATATATGGGGACAGTCTTGGACCAACCTCTTGGATGTTACTTTGCCATATCCTGGAAAAATATATCCTGATGTTACGCAGGAAATGCGAGCTCAAGTACGTAGATTCTCCTTTTTTTATATAATTAATATTTTATATATAATATTATTATACTGAACATTGATAATATAATATAATATAATCAATATCATATTGATAAATGTTTTTTTTATAATTAGGGTTATACACCCATTGACATGATTCGAGTAGCCGAGGAATTCTATTTGTCCTTAAACTTAAGCGCCATGCCGCCAGAATTTTGGGCTGGAAGTATAATCGCGGATCCCGGGGATCGTCCATTAATCTGTCAAGCGTCTGCGTGGGACTTCTGCAATCGTATAGACTACAGGTCAATATATTTATTAATATTTATCTATTATTATTATTAATGTTAACATGTATAGTGATGAATTAATATGTTGAGTTAATATCAACAAGAGGCTTTTAAAGGCATTATCATAAATGCAAACATATTAAATAATTGTGAAGATATAAAGAAATAAGAGTTTTAATATGGTGTTACGTAATATGGTTTAGAATCAAAATGTGCACAAAGGTGACGATGAAGGATTTAATAACTTTACATCACGAGATGGGACACATCCAGTACTTCCTGCGGTACAGCGGTTTACCTCGCGAATTTCGCGACGGCGCTAATCCAGGTATAAAAATATATTCAGAATCTTCAAGGCTATCTTATACATTTTCTGTAATTAACGCATTAAACAAAAACATATATAATAAAATTATAACATAATTGCGCGATTATATTATATAAATTAAAGCTCAAGTTTACCAAGATTTAATTCACAAATAATAACATTAACCATTATTGTAATCATTAGTATAAATTTTACTTAAAAAAATTCAGAATATAATAAAAATATATATATAAATCAAGTATAAAATGACAAGATAAGTTGCATAATGATAAAGATAAAACTTTTTACAAGAAAATAGTTACTAAGATAAGATGCTATCCCTTGTCTCTATATTTTGCGCGATATAAATAAACAAAAAAATAATATATTAACATTATTATAAAAGTGTTACAACATTTTTAAAACGCTCACAAGACACCGTCCAGATTGATGAATAAAGCGATCAATGTTAGCTGATCAATGTTTCATATAATACACGCGAGAGCGATAGTAAGAAATTGTATCACGCTGAGAAGAAAGCAGAGTAGGACAAAATAATGGGAGACGGTCGGTGGTGATGCCATGCATGCCGGACAAATGACAACTTGTTACATAAGCTTGACGGGTCCGGATTCTCGGGCCGACTTCCGGAAGTCGACTTGCGTGCGTCTTACAGCTAATAGCGCGAAAGCGAGAGCGCATACGACACGCTCGAGGTGTACGCGCGCTGCGCGCTACGCTACTCGCGAATAGCCAAGTGGATGTTACTCGCGTACATTGGCGTCGGGCGCGTACGTTAAAATATTTTTATTACGGTATAATCGCGCTTTCACTGTAGCAACGGCCGGCCGGTCGTTCGCCTTACACCGGAACACAGATTGTTTCAAGTTTCAACGAGAATAGGCCGCTTCGCAGCGGCCTTGCCAATCGTTCGATCGGTTTCACATAAAATCCGAGCGAGAATAAAATCTGCCTCTCCTTAATCATGTAAGATCTACTCCATCTAGGCAATTTATCGCTCCATTTGAGATCGACCTCGGTTACACGACGATCCAGAATTATTCCGGAATTACCGTTCACTTCGACGTCAAATTTCGTTCTGCGTTCGCGAATAATTTTTTTATCGCGGATTTTCATCTACATTCCGCACGTTCGTGTATTCGCAATGGCTAATTAACTCTAATTCTGAGTTACGAAATCGCGCTACGATTAATTACGCGTTCGAGGCGTATGCGCAATTTGCATAGGGAAACGAGATAAGAAAAAAGGAAAATAATCAGCGTCATCTGCCACGCTTGACTAATCCGTAGTAACTGTAATTACATCCTGGTTAGCGCTAAATCGCAACAAATGCAAAAAGCCATCGGGTTATTCGCGGAGAACCTCGAGAAACTTTGCAATAATCGTAGACGGAACTCTACGACAAGCCATCTGTTTCATCCGACGTCGAACTTTCACCGTTCGATTATCAAAGAGCCAAACTTCTCAAAACATCCGCGAATAAAACTCGAAATCTAAAATGATTGATAATAAAAATAATAAAAATAAAAATTTATTACCATAATCTCTTAAATAAAATAAGCATTGTTATAACTTGTTTTATGAATTTAATATCTAAAAATAAATAAATATAACAAAACAAACATATACTAACATTTTAAAATAAGATTTATTAAAAGCAAAACATTGTCGGAAAATTATTGCAGAAAAAGTAAATGCAACTCCTTACTTAATTATTATACTAAATTTCGCTAAAATAATTATTATAATTATCAGGGTTCCATGAGGCGGTCGGCGAAACCGTCGCCTTGAGCGTCGCGACGCCGCAGCATTTGCAAACTCTGGGCTTGGCGAATAGATACATCGACGAACACTCTGCGGACATTAATTATCTCTTCTCCTTGGCGATGGATAAACTGGTATTATTGCCCTTCAGCATCGCGATAGACAGGTGGCGATGGGATGTCTTCCGCGGCTATGTCAATAAGGAGGAATACAATTGCCATTGGCACAGACTCAAGGAACAATACACGGGTACCAAACCGCCGGTTCTACGATCCGAGGATGACTTCGATCCAGGTGCGAAGTATCACATCCCGGCCAATATTCCCTACATACGGTGAGTGATTCTTCTTATTCAAACATTTATTACTTTTATTTCATGCTTCTAATCCCGCTGAGTTTGTACGCAAGTCTCATTTGGATTTCATATAAAGATCGGTTACATCTCGCGTAGATAATCACCTAAAATTAATTGTTAATTGTTTGTTGTTGCGACTTGACAGTTGCGAAAAATGACAATTAAAATTATAGATACGTGAGAAAATTGCGATAATATTGTGTATAAAATAACAGGAAAAAGGTATCCTCTTGCAACATTATTGTATTCTTATCATCTGATTGATAAACTGGATAGCACGTACATTCTGCAAGATATGCGTTGTTGTTTCAACAAGTCTAGTCTTGCTGATTTGACAATAAAGGAACACCTGCTACATACTCGAAACGTACTTTCATATGTAGTTTCCAATACGCCCGAAGCGAATAATCCCATTGCTAACAATTCACCGCGGGCCCGCGGTGCCTCGTGCATCGAGATTGGCGATTTCACTTTTGATTCGCGATCCCGTGTTGCTCCTCCTCTTGTGATCCACTCATTGGCAGATCAGGAGAAAGAGAGGCGCGCGAGAACCCTTTCTCCGACTCTCGTTACATGCATCGCAAGTAGCGCGAACTGCGCGAACGAGTCTAATGCCTGAGATCCGCACGATCCAAATGATAGGTCGCAAGGCAGAACAGGACGCCTGATATCATCGAATCGGAAGTGTTACGTATGCGCTCTTTTCTTTGTTAGTCATGCTAGATAAAAGAAAGTCCTATTTCCATCGTACCGTATATACGAGGGTTAATTACGCATAGAGACTTTTTAGCGGCGCTTAATTATCGGGCGAATTTCCGCGTCTGCAGCACGGCCGAAATTGCGAGAAGTGGCTTTCGCCGGTCTTTTCCGGCTCTCTGCCGGAACAAGAAACCGGAACAACGCCTCGGTCACAATCGAACACCGCTCGCGCGGAGCGAAATATATCGAGCGCACGCGATCAAAGATAAACAATAATTCGTCACGCTACACGAAGTTCAAGGATATTGACGCCAGCCTGACAAATGCGTATCCAAAAAGTTTCTGTCTTCTCGCTATAAATCGACGCTTTGCCGCTTAGCTCGTTCTCCAATGAATGCCAAAGAAATCTGACATATTTAGTTTCATCTGAATATCAATTCGATGCCTAATTCAATTTCGCTCGCAGGGGAAAGGAGTACAAGAGCCGCAAACTGCTTAGTATGCAAGATTTATTGAAGAAGGAGACAAGCGTAAGACTAAACGAGTTTTCATTTCTAAAGAATGGCAATGAGGCTAGGAGTGAATTTCAAGACTTGTTGTGTTTTGCTCTTTGGTTTTATTAAAAAGAAGCGAAAGACATCGTATAAAGACGTCCGTTACATGTTTCGAACGTCGTAAGAGACACACAGTACAATATGTGTTCTCGTAGGTACTTAAGTGTCGATACTACATCTAGGAAATCGTTAGCTGTCTAAGCAGACTCGGAGACCCATAATCATCTTTTGCGGCGCAAAACGGCTGTTCTGCAAACTCACCTTCCTCGTCGGACCCCGCAGCGAGAACGACGCTTAGTTAGGAAAATAAATACGTCCGCGTTTTCCTAGCGGACTCGCACTTCGAACGATAAATTCGCGAGATCCGCGAGTGTCGAGGAAAACGCTTCGTTAACGCTCCGGTACGAAAAATCAGCCGTTGACCGCGTTACAAATCACATTGCTCTATGTTCCCCTCCTCGACGCAATGTATTAAAAAAAAAAAAAGAAATAAGAGAAATGTTATCGCAATATTCCATGATGAGCGCCGATATTCCATACCCGCTCGTATCCGCTGAGTGGATCCGCCGCAGTGGAGAATTTGCACATGTCGGATCTCTCTATGGATCTCGGCCTATCTATACAAATAACTCCAAATTTATATAAATCAACACAATAATCTAATTCTAGTTTTTTCCACAAATATATATATATATATAATAATATAATATATATATAATATATATATATATATATATATATATATATATATAACATATTATATATATATATATATATATATATAATATGTTATATATATAATATATTTAAATGCTTTTTAATGCTTTTATATACAATATTGTGATCGAAATCGCGTTGAATTGACAAATTTTCTTATAGCAATTATTTGTATCAACGCGTTCCCTTTCTCGCCCTTAATTTTGAACTGAAGCAGGAAATCCTCCACTGCCACGCTTTTTCATATTAATATCCCGAGTGTCCTCCGAAGCTAGATTCATATTCACCCCCTAAGTCACCCCCTCCGTGCTCGTGCTCGTGTACTGGTACTGCTACCGGCACTTTTACGGGATATGGTACAGGCTTAGGTACCGGTACGGCTACTGGCTTTGTCACGTGGACTGGCACAGGTCGTTCTACAGGCACTTTTACGGCGTAGGGCACCGGCTTCTCTACCGGTACAGGTATCGGCTTTTCTACCGGGTACGGCGCCGGTACCGGTACTTTAACGTGAACGGGCACTGGCTTCTCTACGGGCACTCCTACTGGTCGCTCCACGTGAACCTTGACTGGATACGGTACCTTCTTCTCAACTGGATAAGGTACTGGTTTTTCAACCGGAACTGGATACGGTTTAGCTACGTGTACTGGATAAGGTCGTTCAACGGGCACTGTTACCGGATACGGTACCGGCTTCTCCACAGGGAAGGGTTGCGGTACGTGCACTGGAACTTTCACAGTGTACGGCACGGGCTTTTCTACCGGGAACGGCTGCGGTACCGGTACTTTTATTGGATACGGTATCTTCTTCTCGACTGGATACGGTTGGGGAACGTATACTTTGTAAGGTACCGGTCTTTCTACCGGCACGTGAACCGGATAGGGCACCTTCTTCTCAACTGGGTACGGTTGCGGTATGTGAACCGGTACCTTTACCAAAACTTTCACTGGTACCGGGATCTTTTTCTCAACCGGATAGGGTTGTGGTACCGGTACTTTAACTGGATACGGTACTTCCTTCTCTACCGGGTAATGGACCTTCTTCTCGACTGGATAGGGCACCTTCTCCGTTTTCACGATCGTGATCTGCTTGATCTTACCGCCGTCATCGCCGCCGCCACCGCCACCGCCACCGCCGTAACCACCATCGTAACCACCACCAATATCATGACCGCCAATGTCTCCACCGCCGAAATCGTGACCACCTTCAAAGCCGCCACCATAACCGCCATCGTCATGTCCTCCAAAGTCTGCCTCGACGTGACTCAGTCCGCGCTTATCTTGTTTCTTCTCCACGTCTTCGGCATTTTCGATTTCCTTACTCGTAATTCCCTTTTTCTTCTCGCACACGGCCAAGGCCAGCAGCCCCGCAAATAGCGTGAGAAACTGTAATCGATAGAAACGTCACGCTGATTACCTCAATTGCTCGCTCATGCAGCATCAATGATCTGTCCCTTGGACCGTGAAAGAATGTCACGCGCGCGTTAAACACAGTTGTTAATGGTCTCGATAATACATTAGCGTGCAGCAGATTATATAAAACATAAGTTTAACCTCAGGCCATTTTTTATTCGTTGAACATAGCTTATCTTTGTAATATCCTTCGCGAAACAATATTAATTTAAATAATTCTATAAATAATTTATTTTGAAAATTAAAATTTATGGTTATTTATGACATTTATTTAAGATGGAATGTTGATGAAGTTTAAAAAGATGATATTAACAAGATGGTTAACGAATTAAACGAAGCTAATTTGCGAATTGTAAGTGCAACTAATTTTGTCTCGATAAAACGAACTCACCAAAATTTTCATCTTTACCAAGATCTCTCTCACGATCTGGTCAATGTCCAGACTTTACTGAATGCTTCCCCCCAAGGTGCTACCGTCTTTATAGCCCACTTTCCCCCGACGTGTATCGAGCGAGCCCCTCTGCACTCTCGCGGAAAAGTGAAACACACGCGTCTGGTGATCGCCCGACGTGCACGGCGCGTTATGGCATTTTTTTTTTACAAATCCTAGACATACAAGCTACGGTGCTTCCATAATCGCGACCAACGGCGTAGCCACTATGGAAAATTACGGAATACCGGAACTTCCTGTAACAGTAACGTTAAAAAGAATCAAAGCTAGAAAGCTAGGCATTCGTCGAGAACAAAAATGTCTTACAAATACTTTTCAATCGAAAAAAAAAAACATAAAGCATAAGAAGAAATGAACGGAAAATTCTACAATGATCTAATAATAATCAACGATATATAATAATTACGAAATTCTGGTACAACTGAGAGAATATTTATCGAGAGAAATTAATGTTTGCCAAGTTTAGATTCTCCAAAGAATGTTTTGACACTTGATAACGACACTTGATAACGATAATTTTCCATTTCATTGAGAGTGATTTTTCTACAATTTTTTTTCTACGAAGAGTCCAAGGATATTTCGCCCTGTTCGTAATTCTATTCATCTACGCCATTGGACGCAGAGATGCGTTTCCATTCCTCCCTTACCTGTCATTTCCCTCCTCTTTCCAAGCAGCCAATCTCCCTCCGCGGTTTTCCATCTCGTGGAAGTTTCTCGCTCGTGCGTACCATCCGGCAGGACTCTGCAAAGTAGCCGCCCCCGCCTCCGCATCCGGTCTCCGCGGAAGGACGCGCGGCAAGCCGCGTGTACGAGTTCTCTCGGCCGAGACGAGGAACACGACGACGGACGCCTAACGGTCTCCCCTGCGATCCGAGGGAGAGCGCGAGAGGAAGAATCGGGAACGGTAGAAGGAGAGAAAAGGTGAAAAATGTCCGGTGAGAGGATAGAAGGACGGGGCAAAGAGAAGATGTAGATCCTAGAAACATTGCGCGCCGATTGACCGCGTTTATCGCGCCGTTTCCTTCTCCGGAGCGCCGCGCAGTAAAGTCGCGTCCCGCGACGACTTGCTCCAATTGAGAAATATCGTACTTGACACTAATATGAGAGAAAGAGAGAGAGAGAGAGAGAGAGAGAGAGAGAGAGAGAGAGAGAACGACGGAGGAAATTATGTCTAAAAGCATAGAACGATAATGAACGTAATTAAGATTGAATTCGCGTAAGTTTCTGATGGGTTTCAGATGTTATCAAATATTTTATTTTGCTATTTATTTTGCTATCGCGTACGCGTGCACAGCGAATTTAATTACTCCCTGCAATTAGAAGATATACCGAAAAGATTATTGGTTACGTACTAATGAAAGAAAGTAGAAGAGGTAAACGATTTGGACAAAAATGACAGAATATAATTTTTTAATCATACGTAAAACAAAACATGGGGAAAAAATATTAATGAATTTAGCTATTAGTTATACAATAAATATATAAAGAAGAAAATTTAAAGAGAAAAGTGAAATAAATTAATCAAATTAGAGAGTAAATTATTTTACTCGGCCAAAGACTGGGAATACATTTATTTAAGATGCAGTAGTATTCAAAATTTTAATTCTTAATTTGATATTCGGAGATAGATGTGTATCTGTAACGATAACTATATAGTGAAAAAATGAAAAGGAGTAAGCGAAACTAATTATTGCTAAAGGAAAAAAAGTGAACGTTCAGACATTACGTTGGTTAAAATTAGAGCAGATTAAAGTAACTAAGATGCTTCACGATACAATAAAAATTGCAGTTTCACTGTTTAATGCATTTATTAACAGCACACATTATAATATACACAGTACAACATTAATTAACAGTTTTATTAAATCTTAGCAAAATAAAGTATACAAGTTAAATATATTTTTTAAGTATAATAAATTTAGGATTTATTGTATAAAAATTGGCTCTGTTTAAATAATAAATAATTTGTTTCTTATTAAATGAATAATTTAATTAATGGTATATATTATAAATATATAGAATTATATGAAAAATTAAAAAAATACTTTATGTAATTCACGTAATTTCTTTCCTAATCGTGTTAAAACAAAACACAAGTTTTATTTTCTTAATTAAGTCAGGAAATGAATGCAAAATTCGGTGCAGGTGTCGTGGCAAAAACGGTACAGACGAATTAAATAGAGTTTTGCAATTTTTATGTAATTATACGGCAACGAAAGCAAAATCTGGTTTTATCACTACGACTTTACGACCGTCCTTTATTTCCTTTCTTCCAATCAAGCACGGATAAGGAAATAATGATTAACTAGGAAACTAATTTTAGTCATATCATGTGTTTCGGTTTTATTTATACATATTTAAAATAATAATTAAATACTCATATAAATCAATGAAAATGTATATATACGCAGATTCTGTTGCGTAAATCAGTTAGAGAGTTTCATGTTACATAATTAAGAGACGATTAGTTAATTTTAACACATAAACTTAGAAGTTGGTGATATGATCATTTAATTAGAGAATCTAAACTTTCTCGAACATTACGAGTTTACCTTAAAGAAATTCTTCTGATTAAACTTATTTACTTAGTTAACAAATATACATAATTACTTTCCCTAAATAAAAAAGTATAATATTTCGATTATAATAATGTGCACGCATTCTCTTAAATTTCTATAAACATATCCATAATCATTAATACACAATTGATATGTTTTCTAATAATCGAATATTTTTTCTACACGAGTATAATATAATAAACATAATTCAGTCATTTTATCAGTAAAAAAGTATTAAATAGAATAACTTTACACAATGTGTATGATAAAATTAGAGTTTGTTCGTTTTGTAATATAAATTGATATTTACTTTAACTATTAAAACTTGAAAATTTCCAAATTTAACAAGTCTCAGATACTAATTTACTCTAATTAATTTAATTTTTCTTTCCACCTTTTCCTAAATTATATTAAATTTATTTGTCGCGGTTTTATATGATATATTTTTTTATATACTTAATGCACGATGAATTGCTAGCAAATAACCACCTGCGATTTTATCAATTGAATGATTCATCTGACCATTGCGGTCATCGCCACTTAGTCTCGGCGCTTTCGCTCTCTAGTAAATCTTCCTTGGTACGATTCTTCCAACCGGGTTTGACGGGTACCGGCACTTGCACGATATACGGAAAGGGCTTTTTCACCGGTATAAGCACTGGCTTCGTCTCGTATACCTCATAAGGTTTGTCCACGGGTACTTTAATCGGGACGGGATAAGGTTTCACTATCTCCACCGACACTGGTTTCTCCACGGTATATGGTTGGGGATCCGGCACTTTGACAGGTACCGGAACCGGCCTCTCGACCGGCACTAGATACGGTTTCTCCACAGGTACTTTAATTCTTACTGGATACGGTTTAGTCACTTCAACCGGATATGGTCTGGTGACCTCTACTGGGTAAGGTTTCGGCATTGGTACCGAATATGGCCGGTCAACAGGAACCTTAACTGGTACTGGTACCTTTTTTTCAACCTCATACGGTGTCGGTATCTTGACAGGTACTTTGACTTCGTAGAGTACCGGCTTGTCGACGGTATACGGCTGCGATATCGGTACCTTTACCTCGACCGGAATCCTCTTCTCGATTGTATATGGCTGCAGTAGTGGCACCTCGACTTTGTACGGCACAGGGTTATCGACCTTCACTTTGTAAGGTACTTGCTTCTCGACTTGATAAGGTTCCGGCACCTCAACCGGTACGTTCACGTAGACCTTGACCGGGTAAGGCACTTTCTTCTCCACTGTGTAAGGCTGTGATACGGGTACTTTGATCTCGTAAGGAACGTGCTTGTAGACTGAATATGGAATTTTCTTTTCGATCGTCACTGGTACTGGTACTGGTACCTTCTTCTGCACGGTCACGATCTTTTTGCTCGGTTTATCCCAACTCGTGTCCTCGTGGGACCAATCACTCCTCGGAAATCTTTTCCAGATATCCGTCATGTCTTTAAAATCGATCTTGCTGAGCCATGCACGAAAGTCTCTGTCTCTTGTGCGTCGAGAGGCAAATCTCGAATTTCGTAAATATCTACTCCAATGGTCCGCGTCTTCTTCTGGTTCCACTTCATCATCTGGCTCCACGCTGCTATCGTCGAAATCGTCGTCCTCTTTCTTCTCTTTGCACGGATCTTTTCTAACATTGGAATAAGATTCACGAATAATCTTGGATTCCGTCGTACTATTCCCGCTATTCAAAGCTTTTTCTACTGCCCTCTCGGCCGCTCTTTCAGCTGCCTTTTCCACTGCAAGCTCAGCGGCCCTCTCGAGTTCCTCTCTACGACTAGCCGACGACGTAAGGGCAATTCCGAAGCACAGAAATGCTATTAAACACTCTCTCTATTAAAAAAAAATACATATTAAAAATAAAAAGACAGTTGTAAATGAGATATAGAAAAATATTTTTAAATTTCAAGATATATCTAATCTGATTAAAATCTGAATAAAATAGATTTTCGTTCCCTTATAAAATTTATATATTTCAAGATTTTTAATTGGACATATAATTCTAATCAAAATAATGCGTAAAATTATAAAATTTATGACAAAAGAATATTTATTATGAAAGAAAAATTAATGATGTAGTTAATTAAAATACCTGATGTCTCATGATGCCTTTGCGATCAAGACCATAGATCAACTTACACTGAATCTAAACGGAAAGGTATCCCACTATTATTTATATACCATAGACTACTTTCGCCGGTTTAACTAGCTAGACCTTTATAGCCTTGCAATACCTTATTCGTGACAATTATCTACGCTTAAATGATTATCATTGTTTTGCGGCTTAACTACGAACGCCATTCAGTCGCAAGGAATGGACCATGCCGCCTATTTTAAAACAGTGCAGTACGCAAAACGCGTAAGCAGTTTGAATCACGATCCATCCCTTCTAAAGAAATGCAAAAGTTTCCACGAAACAAATTTTTTGCTTTTCAAATTTAATTGCTCCATGTGAATTAGCCTCGGTATTTTATACTTATATTATTCACTTATATTAACATCTATATTATTGTTGCTTTTTATATGTTACATAACATTTTTTTTTTATTACATATAAAATATTTTATTCAATAATATTCAGTTTTATGTAATATTAAAAAACTTTATTTATTTTTTTATACACATAATGTTATACAAATAATGTTTATGTTTAGTATAACAATAAGAATATTTACTTTTGTAAAACAAATTATTTAATACAGAAATGCGACAGAAATGCATACGTTACAATCTACAGTTCTATACGTTCTAGTTCATTAATTTATACAATAAGAATAGCGGATTAGTTATGCTATTTACGAATAACCGATGAAAGTGAATAGGCACTTTCTATGTCGAATCATAAAATTGAAAGATTCTTGTATTGCCATGAAGTTTTTGCCTTCTCAGAATATCTGATCACATTTTCCAATAAACACTAATCTTCTAATTTTTCTTATCTTTTGCCGAAAGAATTTCTTTGATCTCTCGTTAATGTTAATAATGATAATGTTAATGGTATATAAAGCACTGCAAATTATATAGAAAAATCCAAATTTTATAGAGTAAATTTCAAAGAAAGAATTTTAATAAAAAATTTTACAAATCCATATAATTCAAATAAATATATTAATTTGCAAATTTTCATATCAAATATCAAATAATTGCTATATTTACAGAGAAAAATAATTTAATATTTTGTGAAGCTGTTGCATTAATTTAATCAAACGCCGTCGCTTTTTTGTAAACAAACTATGTATATTTATGCGTATCGCACAATACGTACGATACGATTAATACTTTCTTCTACAACAAATTAAGTAACTCGATCGAATTTCCTAGATCAGTAATACTAGTGAAACCAAAACCGGTGTAAAAGTGCTCTCCACACATCTCGCCTTCTTAAAGAACTTTCCCGCTTTGGCGGCGGTTGTTTTAACCACTTAAACGCCTATATTTATACGCGCTTCTCGAAACTTTCTTCTGATATTTCCCGGAGATACGAAGAGAAAAAGAAAAATCATTCGTCACTCAGCCACGACAGTTCCAGCTAAGACGGCTGTTCATTTTATTTCAGTTTATTTTTAATTTTTGCATTGGTATTATAATAATATAAAGAAACATGTGGCGCTAATGTTTATCGTAATAATGATTAATGATAATAAATGCATCGAGTGTACGTAGATCGAACGGAGTAGTATCTTTACAACACGGAAGAGTTGAAGTGAAATCGTAACACACGCCGCTTTGGATACTTATTACGCGAACTATAATCATTTATTTCGTAAAGTTTGCACTCGCCGTAAAGAAAAGCATAAAGTGATATAAGAGCGACGTATAACCGTAATTGCCTCGCACGTGGAAGTGCATTAACTCCATTCTACACCTGGAAGTATCCTGTGAGGAGTTTGAGAGACGCGATAGATTTGAAAATGTCTTTCTGTATCTGTAATGTATGTTGTCAATATTAATATATCGTGATCGTGAGTGAAAGTTGCGGAAGATTATAAATTTAAATCCTACATTAGAAACACTAAGAAATAATTTTAATTTTTAAATTAATAGAAAACAATATATTTGTTTGTTTAATAAATAGATAACATAATATGTTTATTATCGACAATAACAACTATAATTGGCATGAACCATAAATTTATATGGATTATATGTAGATTTATGTACATTTATAGTGTTTACTAAAAAGCTCAAATCAATCTTAAAACATAATGCGATTTATTAATGAATTATTAATAAATAATGAAATATTAATAAATTAAACCGTAAGAGACGGTGTGATATTTATTAAATATATATTTATATTCGCGATCTAATTGAGAAATTCAGATAAAATTTGTTTTAAAGTATCTGAATTTTATTTTCCATGACATAGAAATAAGAAAATAATTTGATAATTAAATAATAAAAGTAACATATGCTGCATAAAAGTAATATAATGCTTATTTATCAAAATTATTTTAAATTACGCGACATGAAATAATATTCATTAAATATTTATTTCGAAGTTAAACATATAAGTTAAACACAAATAGCATGAATCTTATACCATGTATAATCTATTATGCCATTTCTTATAATATTACAAAAGAATATTTTGTAATCACAATCATGGTCAATATCGTTGATTGATTAGTATTTTACAGAGATCAATTAAAATGTATCAATCCAATCTCCGTGTAATTACGACACTATGAAAGTACATACGACTGATATTGAAAGACTGTGATAGAAAGAAACTTTAATGGTCAAGAAACATCAATTATCGTATCGCACAAAAAGTTAATTGCGATTTATTCAATTACATTCTACTACCATCTTGCCTGACCGATTATCTCCTTTTACGCGTTAATCGGTTTGGTGAAATTGTTAATTGATCAATTATAGAAACAAAAGTTGAAATCAATTAACTTGAATTCAACAGAAGCATTTAAAATTTTAAATTAAAATGTCATTTAGGATGTGACCGGTTCGGGGGAGATCTTTATTAAACAATAACCAATTATTTTCATAATAATACAATATTCACAGCAACACTGTACACTATGATAAAGACGATTTTGTCGATACATACTGAACGCAGTAACAATACATGTTGCGAAGATGGCGTTATACATACTTTTCATATGCATTTAAGAGTAAAATTCTACATAATGAAAATAAATATACCTTAAAAGAAGGCAAATGCTCAACTATTTATTATATTAATTTTAGTATCATGTTAAAGACTTATGAATTTTGTGTGTTCTTTTATTTTTGATTATTACATATCTTCAAATCGAGAAATGCCTTGATCGAAATTCGAAGCCTCTCTGGCAGCTACTCTAGCAACTCCATTATCATATCATATCAAATAATGCCTCGTTTTTATGAAGGACTGTATTCTTTGGTACCTTCATTTAGTGGCACCGCGACCGGCACCTTAACTGGATAGGGAACAGGTTTTTCGATGTGGTACTCGACCGGCTTGCTCACGTGAACCGGCACTGGCCTCTCTACCGGTACCTTTACCGGTATAGGTACAAATTTCTCAACGGCATATGGTACCTTTTTTTCGACTAAATACGGCGCTGGTATTGGAACCTTGACCTTGACCGGCACCGGTCGGTCCACCGGAACCGGTACCGGTCTTTCCACCTTCACTTTGACCGGAACTGGCACCGGCTTCTCAACGGGATACGGAACCGGTTTCGCGATTTGTACCGGATATGGCTTTGGGACCGGAACCGGTCTCGGTTTGTTCACCTTGATCTTCACAGGATAATGAACAATTTTCTCGACTGGAAATGGTTGAGGTACATGTACCGGTACCTTTACCGGTACAGGTACTCTTCGTTCGATGGGATAGGGTTGCGGTACTGGGATTTTTACTTTATAATGTATCTTCCTCTCGATGGGATATGGTTTCGGAATGTATACCTTGACTGGAACAGGACGATCCACCGGTACCTTAACCGGATACGGAACCTCTTTGACAACCGGTACCGGTCGCGGAATTTTAATAGGAACTTTGACAAAGATCTTTACAGGATATGGTATTTTCTTCTCGACTGCATACGGTTGTGGGACCGGCACTTTAACTGGATATAGTATTTTCTTGATCACAGGATATCTAACAGTCTTTTCTACAGGATACGGTACCGCGATTTTTTTTACGATCGTCACAGTTTTATGCGTGTCATCTAATACCTGGTAATCACGTACGCTTTGCCCTTCTTCTCCAACAAATTTAATATCAAAATTTTTTCCGTAATCATCTTTGATATCTTGATCATCTTTGATTTGTTTAAAATATTCGACGTGAGATTCTGAAACTGAACAATTATTTCTTAATTAAATTATATATAGTTTTATTTATTAAATCTTTAACATTATAGAAAAATACAAGAACAGTATTTTAACAATTATATATTTATATATATGATATATACAAAGTAAAAAATAATATGGTATAGTAAATTAATATCAAGCATTAAGATTCAATGATAATCGTAAAAATACTATTTTATATATATTTCTATTGAACATTAACATTTTGTCAATTTATAAAATGTTTATTAAATCTTGTTTGAAAAATTCTTTACAATATTAAAAAAATGTATTGGTTTTTATATTGCTAATTTTATTTAATATATTAGGATACTTACATTCATTATCTCTAGGCTCTCCTTGTTCAATTCTATGTACATTCGTGTTGTAAATGTTTCCTTTTTCGATATAATTGACTCTATTTTGCTTTATATGGAAAGGCATAACTTTATGATATCGTACTGCAGGGAAGTGTTTATAGTTGTAAATGCGTCTATCATAGCTGTTCTGCATCGGAAAACTCATTGCAGTAACCATGAAGAATGATAATAAAAATCTTGCGTATCCCTGCAAATAATATTAATGATTATAAATTATTATAAATTATTATATATTCAAGATTTTACAAATTTCTCTCTCTTATTTTTAACATAAAATAAATAAAAGCTATTTAAAAATATTTTTGCAAACTGAAAACAAAAAATTTTATCTTCCAAAAGGAAAAATATCTTATCAAATATAAAAATTGTCTAAATAAAATATAAATCAAATCGATTATTTTAAAGAGAACTTGAGACAACATTTCAATAAAATAAGAATTGTATTATTAAATTTAAAGCATGGCAATTAAAAATTTTATGTTTTGTTCTATTCTATTCTACTTGTAATAATTTTTATGAAAAAAATTTAAGATCAAATTAAAAGTAAACAAAAATAAGATTTTTCTTTATTTCTGTAAAAAAATTTTTTTACTTCCTAAAATGAATGATTCAGTCATTTTAATTATATTGATAAATTTGTATTTTATAAACAATAAAAAATTACGCAAAAAAAAAAGTTAAATGAATTAATAAAAAGCATTTTTATGTTATGCACTCTATTGCACTCCTAATGGAATTTTATTGTTATCTAACACAAACGCACTGATCGAGAATGAAATTTACACAATGACACAGTTTAAATCTCAACACTCATTCACGTCACTGAATACTCTAATAGTATAAGAACGTACCCCATGTCCCATCCTGAATTAAATGATCTCGTCTCTGGGAACAATCTCTT
Source organism: Pogonomyrmex barbatus (assembly GCF_055798465.1). NCBI lineage: Eukaryota > Metazoa > Arthropoda > Insecta > Hymenoptera > Formicidae > Pogonomyrmex > Pogonomyrmex barbatus. The sequence continues at coordinate 2,607,398 of NW_028297160.1, forward strand.
CTCTCTTCGAGCACGTTGCTCGAGTTAACAGTAAATAGATCAGGTCGTATACTTTTACCATCTTATATATGTGGCTACTAGATGCGCGTTACTGATCTTAGAGGCTTACACGCGATGCCTTTTTCAAGAGGGGATGAATCACTTTCGCGTTTTATTATACTCGTACGACGAGAGTGAAAATATCCTTTTCGCAACAATAAAAATTGTCTAGAGAAACATGCATGCTGATTCCAATATATTGCATAAAAGGAGTGACACTTATTATTCTGGTGACAAGAGTAGTTCACTTCTTTTTATAGAATGTCGACATTTTTCTCGAACAGTTCCCTTGGCCATGATCTTGAATAGAAGACACTGCCGCACGTTATATAAAATAATAGAATAAAAATAATAGTAAAAAAAATATCTTTTTTAATGAAATATATCTAACAAGAATGACTTTTCATACGTTTGATAAAAATAATCAATCTTTAATAATAATAATAATAATAATAATAATAATAATAATATCAATTGCTCATACCGCGTAACAACAATCTTTATCACTAAGTTTTACATTATTTGTTCTGATGCGTGACGAAGGCTTTATTACCGGAAACATAACCGGTCATTTGAAAACGTAAATGCAATCATAAATCCTGCAAGCTAAACTTCCCCGCTACGCATCGCCGCTTCTCCAAGATAAACCGTCGTAAGCAGAAAGTGAAAAGTGTCAAAGACCTTTTCACGTTGACACGATTGCGGAAACTTGCACGAAGAGATCGGGTAACCAGTTCGACGATCATAAAAATGATCTTTCGGCACTCCCCCAAAAATCGTAATTAACAGTGCTGTACCGTGGCAAATACACAAATTAAGAGAGCGAAGTGAGCTTCGCAATCGTGGTGAACGTATCTCTATTAATCCCGAATTATATAAACATTTCTATATCCATGGATTATACCATTACAAACTAAGTTAACCTTTACTACCAGAGTAATAAAATTATCTAATATCAATCTACCTTATCTAATATCAATATTAATTAAATTATATAAATCGCTTTTTTAAGCAAATACTCGTTTCAAACTGGACTGGCATATTCGACCACTCAACCTGATTATTGTATGTGCTGACGTGTTATCTGAGACGATAATCTGGATTTGTGCAAAAAAAAAGAAACATAAATCACTTATGTAGTTCTCATGTAGAAGCAGCTCTGATTTGTAAGAGTGATAATAAAAGCGAGATAACGGTATGACGCGTATGCAATACAAGTGTACTTAAATGAGATCGTACGTTTACGAATATAACATGATTTTTTTCAACGCCGGTGAGGTGAAAATGATGCTCGCATTGTTTCACATCGTGCACACATCGTTTTGTACGGATTTCGCGATGCGCACGCGATCTTAGCCGCGGTCCGTAGATCACCAATCTTCATCATCGTCTTTCAACGCACATCAGATATTTAACGCTCGAAAGCAAGCGCATTATCATGATAATTAATCCTACAACGTCCTGCACACGTCATTACTCACGATTTCGCGAACGCAGTTCGTCGATTTTTCACGAATACGGAGAGAGTTTATCCGCCCGATCGGATAATTTTCTGTCAAAAATGCGCAGAAATGGACGTCAAAGATGCGGGAGAAACGCGACGGGAAAGCTTACAAGTTACCGATTAACAGTTTTATATAAAATTGCAGTTCAATGTTTTTTTCTGCATAGTGGTGGCTATTAATAATTCTCTTAAAGAGACACCCCGTGGGACTTCTTTGTATTCTCTTTGAGGAAGTCACGAGCGGTGCGTTTTAAAGGTGCATTTCACGGATATCTAGATTATGACATAAATGCGCGAGATTCGTCAAACGATAATATGAAGGAAGAAGCACACTTGTGCGCGCAAATACAAACATCAATTAACGTAAAAAAATTTACTGAGTCTTCGCCTAGGATACGTTTTTTAAATCACTTGTCGACATGGCAATCGACATGGCTATCGTAATAATAGTAATTTTCTGGCCTCACACGTATGATGGCCATCTAGTTGCGGAATCAGTCTTGCGAGACTAATCATATGGTAATAATTTAATATGTTTTTCAATTATGTCGCGCTAAACATTCTCAGTTTTTTAAATCTAATGCCTAAACCATTTACACTAGTGAATCAGCATCACTTATTACGAAAAAAAAAAAAAAATGGAGGACGATTCGATCAAGCATCATTAATAAACACGATATCTACGGATTAAAGCCAATAAATTTAGCGCATAAACCTACCTTCGTAATTAATGTTTTCTTAATAACAGCGGAACTACATGTCCAATGCTCGTAAACTTTCTTACATCTTTAATATATAGGTTTTGCCTTCACTCTCGAGATCACTACGTTATTAGATACGTACAAACTTTCTAGCACACAGAAAACCGTGAAGGCAGCATATCTTAGCTATAGAGGAAAACCGACGCTGTTTTAATTTGTTTTTTAGCCTTCTTAGGTTTTATGTCTCAGTGACCTGCTTAATGCTAAACGCACATCGCAATAATAATTATCGACATACATATTATTATATCACAAAGTCATAATCGCAACAGAAGATTAAATTTCTTATCGTTGTGATCAATATGATATTTCAGATAAAAGACAGATCAGATTTTATATTTTTATATAATTATACTTGTGAATATTCTATCGGAGAATCATAAAGTTTATATCAATAATTCAAATAAAGAAGATACTATTTTTTTAAATAAAATAATATTAACCAAACTAATAATTTAAATTTCTGCTGCAATTAAATTGAATTATGCAAAATGCGCGAAATATGCAAATAGCAAAATATGCGATAACAAAAACATGCAAAAAAATTGTGAATAATAATTACTTAGTAATTATACTTTATATTTACGAGAGATAAATTATTCTGTCCGTTTTGCATCGCACTTTGATAACGTGATACGTATTTCTAAGTTAAAATTACAATGAATTATCATTTATTGTAGCAATTGCAATAAAATGACCCTGTAGATGACGGACGCGTGATCATCGAGAGCATTAAGGGGGACACGATATGTTCGCGTCATTACTTTCGCTTATCGTGAATGACGTTCTCACAATGCAATTTAATGCATATTAATCTTGAATGCAAATTACCGCTTAAACATTATCTGCAATAGCTGCAGTCGATATTATTTCTCACGATATATATCCCAGATGAATCTTGTGAAACGTAATCTGTTAAGATATCCGCACATGATAGTGATCTGAAGTGAAAACATGCAAAAAAATTTGAATTTTAACATTGACAACATTGAAATTACATTATTATTTCACAATTAAATAATAATAATTAAATGAAAATATTGTATCTTTTAGATTTATTATTACTTCTCTTATTAGATAATAATTTCATAGTTTTGTAATATCCAGTTAATTTTAAAAGATTAAATTTTGTATAAATAATCCGGAGCATAGAAAAAATGTTTTAATTTTTATAACTTGATAAAACAATCTTTTAATTAAAAAAGAATATGAAGTATATCTTAATTGTATCAACAAATGTGAAAGAGACTGGCTGCTTTATCGGCTACCGTCGTTGAAAGTAGTTAAGAGAAACACCGTTTCTTTTATGAGACTATAAAACACTTGTCCGATATATAAAGTATTCAATTTTCTTCTGTTTAATTTCTTGAACAACGAATAACAACTTATGCAAGAATTTTTAATCTTTAAATAAAAAAATGTCATTTTAAATAATGATTCAATCGTACAAAACAGGCTTATTAAGCCAATTTAAATTTTAATGCTTAAAAGTTTTATCAACTTTTAAAATTCGAGATGCCTTTAATGAGAAAATTATCTTCTTGATTCTGATTGCATCATTTAATGCTGTGAACATGCGTGGGCAGCTTCAAAGATGAAATGAATATCATACCAAATGTCAAATAACTGGCTTGTGATCCTCTCACTCTAATGCAATTAGGTGATAGGAAATTTCATAACAGAATTACTAACTACGAAGGATAAACATAACGATGGCGAAATTTAAATTATTAGTTTGGTTAATATCATTTTACTTAAAAAAATAGTATCTCCTTTATTTGAATTATTGATATAAATTTTATGATTCTCCGATAGAATATTCACAAGTAATAATTATATACGAAATCTGACCTGATCTTTTATCTGAAATATCATATTGGCCACAACGGTAAGAAATTTAATCTTCTGTCGCGATTAAATGTCAAGTTAAATGTTTACTAAAATGAAGAAGCTCTTCAATTTACGTGAAAAGAAGAAATCCTTAAACGTGAATATAATTTAAAATCCGTCAAAGTTTTGATATTTAAGCGAGCTACCAGCCTTCTCACGTTACGCTTCGGCGTTCGTGATCTTAAGATCTTTGTGGGGCGCAATATTTTATAACGAAGGGCAAGTAACGTCGTTTTACGCTCCGCGTAATTGTCTTAGATGGAACGGTTTCGCGAGTCAAGGCGAAAAGAGGTGCGGCGGGACAGATGGAGGAAGCGAAAGGATTACGGTGGGCCTGGAAAACAAACGAAAGGGGAAGTAGACTTCGCGGCAGCGCGCGATCTTTCTCGGCGCGACGGCGCGATGGCGAAGGGGAGAGACTCTTAACTTTCAGCGTCGCGTGCACTAATGGCACGATTGCGTAACCGTTCCCATACTCGTGGAGACGACGTGGAGCACGTAAGCTGTTGCCTCAAGTCGTGAGTCAAGTGGCAAAGCCACGCGCGCGCGCTCCGGTCGAAGTGGGTCGTGCAGAAATTAATCGCGGATGCATCGACTTCTCCCTCGGCAATGGCACCGCAATGGCGCCAGGGGGGGCCTCTGCCAACACTACAAAACGACCGGATTGGATAATGAAGACCGGAATAACGAGGAATAATCAAAGATCGATTGCTTCGCACGCCCCTTCGAGGCTTTTTCACTTCGTTTCGCCTTCGATGCATCACGACGATTTATTGTAAATCGATACATCGAAATGAAGCGGAAAACGTTTCAGCTTCTCTTTTTTCTTTTGCGTCTTGCAAATCAAAATGTTTCGTTAAATTTATTTTCAAGTTAAAAGAGAGTTTGTATAAATTTTTTATAAAAATATTAGTAAAGATAATGATTGAAATTTGTTAAATCATCATCTCTGCTCGAGTATAATTATTTTATATTTCGTAATCTTTTTGAAAATTTTACAGAGGAAATTTAATCGCAAAGATCATGACATTGGTATTAATTAAAATTGCGGAAGAGGGCGTATACACATAGATAATATCCCATGTATAATTATATCCGACAACACAAATTTTCATTGAGCTCCTTCAAACTTTGGGAATATTTATTCACCTTGCTTCGTTACAATACTTCAATTCTCTGAATTAAAATGGTAACTTTTCAGCGAGGGAAAATAGAGTAGCATTATGAGAATACAAACTTTCACAATTCTCGAGGGAAATTCTGGAAACATAAAATAATGAAGGTCAAAGTAATAAATTTAATTACTTTTAAGTATTGATTTTATCATGTACGTGCATTTTCCTCAAGGTTTCGTGCAAAGATTAGGATATAATTTCCTCTAACGAAAAAGGGCATTAATAAATTTATATGCATAAAATAATGTAAGATAATAATGTAAATCTTAATACAAAGCAACATATAAAGTAATACTGTAATACAAATTTATTTTTTATCAATAATATAATATATAATAATATATATAATATATATTTTTGTAAAAAAATTTAGAAATTGTTAATAATGTATGGCAGAAACAGTAAAAAATACGTGCAGAGAAAAAAATTTATTTAATAAAGCGATAAAATATACCGATAATTATTTTTTAGAAACTGGTGTTCTTCAATAAAATATCTATAATGAATATTAAAAATATTCTTAAGTTAGAAATTGATCTTTTAAGAAGACATCATGAAATTTCTTTCTAAACGTCTTTCAATATACGTGATTAAAATCTTTGAACAAACACGATTAAAAATTAAGACGGTGTTGAAAGCCATAGTGAGTTATGATCAAGGTTATGATTTGGCGGAAACTCGTTGGTGGCGGAAATTGGGTCGACACCTTATCATTCAATTTTGTGCTGTCGATAAAATGCAATGACATTTATCAATAACGAACAGAAAAGAGTGATCCAAGATATTTATGAAAAAGTTGATATTAGTCTTAAAATTTTTTTCTTTGTAAATAACATTTTTTTTGTTTGTCATTTCTTTAAAAAAAGTATTATATAACATCATATAATAAAATATAATATATTATATTTATATATTATGTATATATAATATTATATGACGTTATGTAATCTATATGTTTTTATAAAATATTTATAATTTTATTTATATATATAATATTTAGAAAATGTTACAATAAGTATTATGAATCTTATTTACTTTATTTATGTATGCCGCTTTTAATTTTCTCAGTTTATATTCTTTTATTATATTCTTTCATTTGATAACTCATTATCAGTTTATTCTTTCATAATATTCTTTTATTTAATAACCAAAAAAAATTCAACTAATGCACGCATTCTTAACGCATGTTTTCATCAATTCTTTATTATCTTTAATATCTTTTTGATAAAAAGAAAATACATGGAAGTTAGAAAAATCAATAGATTGCATGTCAATGCACAATTACTTTACAATAATATTTATTTCATTTTCCGTAAAAAAATACATATACTTTGCTAATATCGGTACAAAAGTAAGACAAGCGAGTTGCTCTCGAGCGAAGATCGCTGAAGACGAGTACATCCCTACTGGTCATTCGTTCTTCCTAACTGGCACACGTCGCCGTGCCGCGTCCTCGTTGCGATCGGATTCGTAGGTACGATGGCCCAGTACGCGATTGTCTACCGGGGATCGTCTCCGATTCCGATCCAGGTACAAAGTGGCGGATATCGTTGCGCCGCACGACAACGTTTCGGATCGGTAACCTTCGTAACTTAAGGTCCTCGCGGCTATCCGTCGTCGTCGCGATGGAGTTTCTTGCACGACGATGATGGAGAACCAGCCGGGAGGCAGGTGGCCATTTAGTGATGACCGTAACCTATATCACCACCCTCGTATCCACCGGCGTAGTAGCCGCCATGTCCATGATGCTCATGATGGATGGGCACAGCCACCGGCACTTTAACCGGGTAAGGTACAGGCTTCTCCACGGGGTAGGGCACAGGCTTCTCGACGTGGACGGGATATGGCCTGTCGACTGGAACCTTGATTGGTACTGGTACGGGCCTCTCAACCGGGTAAGGTACTGGCTTCTCAACTGGATACGGTTGCGGTACTGGTACTTTGACTGCGACTGGCACTGGCTTCTCGATGTGGACGGGGTATGGCCTGTCAACTGGGACCTTCACGGGATAAGGTACTGGTTTCTCGACTGGGTAAGGCACAGGCTTCTCGATGTGGACGGCGTAGGGCTTGGGAACGGGCACGTGGATAGGACGATCGACTGGGACTCTGACGGGATAGGGTACGAGTTTCTCAACTGGATAGGGTTGGGGTACGTGGACTGGGACCTTGACTGGTACTGGAACTGGCTTCTCGACGGGGTACGGCTGTGGCACTGCTACTTTTACCGGTACGTGAACGGTTTTCTCAACGGGATAAGGCTGCGGGACGTAGACCTTGACCGGAACAGGACGATCGACTGGTACATGCACCGGGTAGGGAACCTTCTTCTCGACTGGGTACGGCTGGGGCACGTGTACGGGCACCTTCACGAGGACCTTGACCGGGTAAGGCACGTGCTTCTCAACTGGGTACGGTTGCGGTACGGGCACTTTGACGGGAACCGGTACGGGCTTCTCCACCGGATAGGGCACGTGCTTCTCCACGGGGTAAGGCACAGCGACGCTCTTGACAAGGGTCACAGTCTTCACGTGATCGTGATGACCGTGATCGATGTATCCTCCGCCGATGTATCCACCATATCCGCCGTATCCACCGCCTATGTCAAGACCAACGTGTCCACCGGATCCAATATCGTATCCGCCATCATAACCGTAACCGTAGCCCAGACCTAGCAGACCACGCTTCTCTTGCTTTTTCTCGGACTTCTCTATCGATTTCTCGACTTTCGCGGTCTCCTCCGACAGTACTGTCGTAACCGCGAGGGCGGCAACAGTCACGTAGACCTGGAAAAAATGCAAAATATATAATGTCTCGGTCGACGTAAAATAATATCAGTATTCATTAACATATTCGAGATTAACGTAATATTTGGAGGCCTCGCGAAGAACTGGAAAATATTCACGAGATTTCCTTTCTACTAATAACGCAATAATATGCACACATGTCTCTGATATTCTTGCAAAAAACAAGAATTTAATATGAAGATAAATCGTAGATAATATTCTAGATCAATGCAAACAACTATCATTTTCTTTGCTTCAATAAAAATCTATTTTATAATCTAATTTAGAATAGAATTAAACACAGATACATCACCGCACGATATAATAGACATTATCTTAAAACTCTGATAAAACTCTGATAAAAGAATCCTAATAAAAACTTAAAAATGAATAAAATTAATATATCGCGACCAAACATACTAAGTACGAAGATGATTCAATCACAATATGTAGTAAAGCAAAACTATTCTGAGAGCCGTTGAGATTAGTAAAATGCAAAACGTCTGTTAAAAAAAAATACACTCCTCGACAAACTTGTTCAAGAAATTCCGTGATTTTTCTGACGGATATACCGCGACGAAGACGCGCGCGCTTAATCTCCCTCGAACGATTCACACCCCTGATTAATCCCAAGATTTTTCGTCGTCTGTTCGTTCACTTCTCGCAGGTGCCGTTATCTACCCGGGCCTCTTCGTACACGAGGCTTCTCGGACGAGTTTCTCGCGGCTTCCAACAACACGACACCAGGATGAGAGGTATCGACGAGCGAAGTCGACTACGTCGATGGACGTACCAGGATTCTCATTTTTGCTCTCGCGATGTTCCGGGTGCGTCCAGGAGTGAACTGGATGCTGATTGCCGTCGATTCCTGGCCTTTTATACGCGGCACACTTTCGCCTTCGCCACCCGGAGGCCCGTCCGAGGCCCCAAGTCGTATACCCCCACGTTACACCTCTTTGTTCAGCTACGACGACGACGGTCCCACCGTCCCGAGCGGCCACCACTCCCCTTTGGGACAGACGCCCCACTCCCCCTCCCCCACAAATGCGCGAGTTGCGAAGAAATGCTCCTCTCCTTCTTCAACAAACGGGTTTCGTTCCTCCTTCGTCCGAATGCTCTTGCTCGCGATGCCTGACTTCTTTTTTTCGTCGCATATCTTCGCCGGTACCTTGAGCTGTGCTTTGGTTTCATATGATACTTTCTCTGAGGAACGACGGACATACCGAGCGTTACCGTCGTGGATTCCCCTTAGTGTCGGAAGCTGCCGACGGGACATCGATCGTGTCCGCGTGCCTTCCCAGTTCAGGCAAACATCCAGATTATTCTAGTACGAAACTAGTGAAAACTCGTCCTTTCGCACGTAATGTTCGTCAAGAGTCCAGCCTGAATAAATCACGATCCGTTTGCCGATAAATCTGTCAATCGATACGGATACATTGAGAAAAAACGTGACACGCGTCAATCAAGCCAATTGTCGTAAACTGTCACCGTACTATTGACGCTTACGTCTCGGATGAGAAATTTATACATCAATATAAGTTAAATAAAATTTGGTTGAAAAATAAGTTTTCTCGATTTTGGTGTCCGATGCGTATTATGATATTTCATTCAGTTCTCCATCCCGCGATTATTCCGTTTCAAAATGCGGTTAAATTAGCGTTTAAGCCTTTATTACGTGTCGTAGTAGTGTTCGAAGTAGAAATATCTCGCGACTAGAACGGAAATCGGAAATCAAAACCCTTCCGGGGGATTGAATTGCAATCGTTTAAAAGCGCAATTGAGTGCTTCTTACGAAACTTGATAATTTGTTACCACGAATCGTATGCGATTTGTTGTTTAATATTGATCATGGCAACACTTATGTTCCCATTAAGCTTCATTAACATATTTCTCTTTCAACTTCTTTTTTAATATCGGTCTAGAGTAAATTACAGATTACTTATATATATGTATATATGCAAGTATACGTAAGACATTGACATACGCCAAGCTAGCTTCTTCGTCAGTAAATTACACTAATTTTCCTACCCTTTCTCTACAATTCCGTGTTTCCCTACAAGAAACTGCATAATTCGCATTCCAACGTTACCTCCTCTGTATGCCTTCGACATTGTAAATTGTCCGCTTTCCACCCTGCCACTTCTGAATAACTTACAGTACTATAGTGAACTTCTGGAAACATGGCTACTTTTGTTTTATTAATCCAAATATTATTTCAAACATCCGTGACGAATAATTTCTCAGGTACTCAAGTCTCAACTCATTATGTATTAATTGTTCGTTAAGAAAAAAAAAAAAATAATATTTAACTCCAGAGCCTGTGAAAAATAAGAACTTTTATGTAACTGGATAGATAATCCTGAAAACTGGAGTTTCTCGAATTACATGTATATATATATATATATATATATATAAAATTTCCTTTCGTTTTCCAATATCTTTTCCCGTTAAACCTGTCGTATGCCGATCGCACACTGACGCAACGTAATGCGTTTCAGCTACGTGCCGTTCAATACGTCATTTTTCGTGGCGATCGACTGCAACGGTCACGCGAATCGCGCGCGGATCAACGTCATCATCCTCTCCCTTTCGCCATTACCCCGTTTCGTTTTCGTCCTCACCTCGCCCAATGCCTCGTAACGCCGCCACGTAATATCGCGGCATGCATAAACACATACAGAGACGGCGTTGAGGTACTTTGCTAGAATTTATCTCCCACTGATCTCGTGGGTGTACCCATTGTTCTCTTTCATGGGACACGTTGTCCCACGTCACGATCCCGTTTCAGCGACCGGTCGGTCGGTCGATCGGTCGGCCGGTCGGTCGATCGGTCGGTCGGTCGGTCGGTCGGTCGACCGGCGAAGGTTTCCGTTTTCCTCCTCCTCTTCCTCCTCCGACTTACACGCGGCCAAGTATGTCAACGTTTACCGGCGCATTATCCGTAAGACATGATCACCTTACGCGACGAGGCCGCGTAATATTATAGCAACTCCACCTAACAAATGATACTGTGCAAAGTTACAAGTTACAAGGAAATCCACGATACGGGGGGGTTACAAGCCGCTTTTTTTTCATGGGCGAAAGCGACGTATTCCGCAATGCGGAATGAAGGAAGTGAAAAAGAGATTCCTTCTTCATCGAGAGATACAATTTCGCGCGCCTCAATTTGTCATATAACAATGATGGATCGGACCGGAAAGTGCTTCGAAAGTGATTTCGTAATCTGACACTGAAACGACTGATTTTCTGTAAATTAGAAAAGATAATAGAATTGAAATGAGAGAAAGTGAATCAACGTTTAGTTGAATAAGTTTTGGATTTGAAGTGCAATTATTCCGCAAAAGATCAATTAAATATCTACGCGTGTTGATTATAGAATTAATACAAAATTAAGAAAGTTTATATGAAAATATTCTTATTGCATATCTTTTGCCTCTGTCCTAATTTCTCGTCTCGTATGTTCTGTTAAATTTTGTTACGTCATGCTCACTCTCGTTTTTTTTCGCTATTAATTATATTAATGAGAAACACTCGGTATCTCTAATTTTAATGAAGTTTATTTTCATAAAAATGTCATTTTCTGATTAAAAAGCTGCATCAAAATCGAGGTTGAGTCTGACAATGGCTATCATTCAGGGCGAAGATCTCACCTCGGACTCCATTCAACCGTGTAACCTGATTTAATCATCATTCCCTCGCGGAGAGATTCTTTTCTCTCGAATACCGATACCTAGCTTTGACACTCCCGCGATGCCATTTGGATGCGCTCGCCCATCCATGAAGTGTAGGCAGACAAGAAAGGTTAATCGATAAAATTTGCCAGTAAAAACAGCTACGAAATCAAGCAACCTTCCCGCGATGAATTTCGCAACGACCGCAGAATTTATGCCGAATTTTATATTCCAACGTCCGAGCGGATTATCCGCCTGCATCTGAATTTGACTTACGGTAATCATCTCGCACGTCCACTTTACGTCTGCACCAAAGTCTGCAAATTAATGCGCAATAATAATTGCCATAATCAGCAGCATCATAATTAATTAAGCGCGCAGCTATTTATGCGCCGGTTGTAAAATTGATTATAAAACTGATGTCGCGCGAAGTTATGTATTTCGACATATAGTAATGAATCCGGGACGGCAAGCCTGAGCCTATTTATAAGCTGCATGTTCCTTCCTGAAACGTGTTTAGGCTGGGAAATTGTGGATTCCATTAATTTCGTCGATGACCTCACGCACGTATACGCGATATATACATAATCGGGCGTCACACTTGTTACGACACATTTCGTACGTTTTTTTTCAAATGACTCGATTCGTAAGCGAGAGAACCGTCACAGTCGTGGAAAGTGGAGGTGTCGGAATAACGACCAGTAATGCCAAGTCCTCCGGGTGGATCGCCTGGATAGCAGGTATTACGTAAAGGTCGTTGCCGATGAAGAGTCTCTCGGTGAAACGGCAGCACACCTTGCCGGTTTATTGCCGAGCGTCCTCTCTCACTCTCTTCTTCAGAGGCACCTGGCGGCAATGCCGCTCTACGCGCGTGATGAAGGCGAGAGTACTGTCTCCCGTTATATTACTAGGTCTATAGAATACCCGAGATTCTCCATAACCCCGCCGACCTCATTGACACTGGCCTTGGAGGCGTCTCTCTTCAAGGTTCACGAAAATTGACAACTCGATCGTGGCCACCGCATCGTCGTCTATCTTTAGACTCGTTTCTTTGAAATTTAGATCAGTTGTGAATAAGTAATAATCGATTCGCTCGATACAATTCTTCCCTGCGATGCTTTACAGAGGACGTGAGAAATTAATTAAAATAAAATACTTCATTTATATATACACAATTATTTATTTATTGGATATATACAATTTGATGTTATATATTTAATTGTTATCAAATTTGTGCAATTTTGATGGAATATCTTATGCGAGTTTGTTTCATATCATTTCTCGTTTCTGTTAACGTATTCTTCAAACCCCGGTAATACTTTTCAGTATTGTGCATTATAAAATCAGTTAATTGAATAACCATGAAGAAGGCTCGTTGATGTAACAAATAGCTGTCAACTTTTCGCATTACCGGGATATTTTATGCTCTTCGAAATTGTCCCTACGCTGCAATATTTCTTCCCGCGCGAGTGTATACAAAGTTGATTCAACGTTTCATTAAGTGTGTCGAGGCATATGCGTAAGAGGCATGATATAAGCTAATTAGCTTTCTCTCATATTTTACAGGAATTTCGTGGCTGGGATCCTCCAATTTCAGCTGTATCGCGCGCTGTGCCAGGCTGCAGGACAGAGGTACGGAATCGACAATCCGAGGAGGCCGTTGCACAGATGCGACTTTTACAGAAGACCCGAGGCCGGCAGAATCTTAGGGTAAGATTCGAAAAATTCAATAAATTATCGTGCACTTAAACCGGTTAAAGCCTTACATAAATCCGCCGCGTACGAAAAGTGGACATACGGGCGTAAAGGTCTGCGTCTTTTAATAATCGGCTTTTAATCAAGGTGTATCAACCGCGTACTTTCGCAACGGCGCGATTCTTTACGGCACGAAAGCAAACGCGCGATGAAATTGATTGTAGGATTCACTCGCGAATAACGCAAAACGGAAACGGTCGAGACGTCGGCAAAAAAAAAAAAAAAAAAAACAGGCGTTTCTCACATCGGGCTTGCAGATCGAGGCATATTTTTTATTGTTAAAAAAGCTGTATTGCTCACTCACGCTCATTATTTCAACGTCTGGCGCAAAGCAAGCAGAAAGACGCAAATACCGTTTTACCGGTTAAGTGGTGTATTAAAGCCTCGTAAAATGCAAAGGTGAATACGTAACTCGGCAACTCGATTGAGTACCGGATGACGGATGCTTATTATATATAATGAAGAAAAGAACATCGACACAGAATTTTATAATTTACCTGACGCATATTTAGGGTAATGACTCACTTGAGGAATATCAGGCATTTTCGTTAAGAAGGTTTGCAATGTTGACAAAATTAAAGATTTGACATATCTAAGTTGAAAAACTGCTGTGTAATCTAGATCGAATAAAAAAATGTAGATCATGGAGAATGACACAACATCGAGAGAAAGGAAGCAGGATGAAGGAAACTGCTCAATAATATTGCACCTTCAGCATTATCTTCAATTTATTGCTTCAATTACACAGCATTTTTTTCTTAAACACTTCTTAAAAAGTTTGATTTACGATATTTTTTACAACAATTGTAGCATGTTAAGGAGAATATATTTAAATAGATTCTGCATTGTATAAATATCTAAATTTTATTTAATTAATTTTGCAAAATTTAATATTAAATACGCTTGTTTAATTTTAATTCTCAGATCTCTTAATTGTGAGACTACATAATTGCGACATAAAAACAAAAATATCCCCATAAACATAAAAGATGGTACCTCCAGAGGTAGCTACATTTATTGCCCACTTCACTTTCAAAATTTGCTAATTATGCCTAATTATGCCTCTACGAACGAGATGTTCTTGACTTGACCCGGTGACCATATAATCAGATCCGGCCATTTCGAAATGTCAGGAATTTGTAAAATTCCACAGCAAGGCGGGACTGCGAACTCAATCGATGCCTCATTCCGGATCTTGACATTTTGGCCCCGAATCTTTTTAAGATTCAAGGTTAGAATCTTTTTTAATACCGAGTTAATGTACGCATGATGGATATAGAAACTGGGATTTCCTGAAAAGAAGACGAAGAAAGATTGTCGTCTCGTCTTGTCCAGTGATATTTTGCCGATTATTACGCCACGATTAATTTAGCAAGGAATGTTGATTTTCTATATAAAAAAAATTCTATACAACGTGCTCGTGTTAAGCAACGTGACATCGTAATTTTTATTTGTCATTTATTCGCTAATAAATATAAATTCACGAATTGACAGTAGATATTTGTATCGTCCGCATTAATTATTTCAAAAATCACAAATCATGTAATACAAAATATTTTGCTTAAATTTTTAACTTAAAAGCGAATTGTAGACTTTATGTAGTCTAACAATTTAATTTTCATCACTAGAATATTCAGTTGAATTTCACATTTATTTGCTTGTACAATACCCTTCGTTACGATGTTTCACTTGTAACTATATTTAGAATATGGAGCACGAAATCTCTAGGACGATTTCGACATTTATAATTGCGTGTCTTTACAACACGTTTGTTTTCGCGTATATCTTCCAAATAATCGCTCATCGATGTAGACATTAATTGCAGCTTGAAATTAAAGAATATAGCACATAGATAATTGATTCTGAAAGAAAGGAGCTAATATATAAGAAGCTTTTTGATAGAAATCTATTTTATCTATTTTTATAAAAAGTGAAACGATGATTTATGACGATCTTAATATTTTTGTACATATTAATTTTTATAATAAATCTTTTTTAATAAAAAAATCTTTTTCTCTAAATATTAATATAGGCAATTTAATACATCAGTATTTGAATATAAAAAAATAATTGTTTATTATTTTTGATCGTATAATTATTTAAAATTTTTAAATTTTACAATGGTCTTCTAAAAAATTTCACTCCCTCAAGCAGCTCTTTATTAGAAATAATAAAAAAAATTTATTGAATCGCTTGCGAGTAATTAAATAAATCTCTAATTACTGATTTTAAATTTATATTTATATTACAAATATAAAAAAAATTTTTGATTGTACAATTATTTTTAATTTCTAAGTTTTACAATAGCCTTCTAAAAAATTTCACATCTCAAGTAGCTCCTTGTTGAGAACAATAAAAAGATTTGCTTGATGACACCGCTTACGTGTGTTTAAACAAATAGCTAAATTAAATGCTGACAATGTGATACACATAGTGATATAACATAGTTATACAGCTAACTGACTTGAAAGAGGTAGGTCTAAACGGGCGCCTTCAATGCCGAAGTGACATCGCTACGTTTATGTAGATTTCCGCGGTACGAAAAAACGTTCGGCGCCGCTGGGATTGCGGTTTTGCGTCGCTGATTACAGGGCGCATTATACACGCGAGCGTGATCATGATCCCCGGAGAGTGTTGCAAGATGCGTGCGCCACGGTAATGACGCTTATTGTTAAGATCGTATCGGCTTACGATGCAAGAAACGTAGATTTTGACATGGCGCTTTTATTTATGGAGAGACTTCGCTTGCACTTGCTCGTACGCCAAATCCGAACAGTCCTCGTCGTTATCCACGTGACTGGTCCACGTCAAATTCCATTAAGCGTGCCGACTCGCACGTGGCCGAGCATTATATCATCGATCGCTTCGCGATCGAATCTCGATTGCCTTCTCGACGAACTTCTGGCGAACGCTATTTGGGTCAACGAGAGGGAATTTTTCGGCTCCACGATTCGGTTCTACCGATGTGTCGGCCCGGCATTCGTTCTCTCGACATTATTTTGCAACGCGTCGCGTTGTTCCTGCAATTTAATTTAATTAGGACGGGAATATTCTGATGATGACAATAATATCGTTGGTAACCGCCTACGGAAAACGAGGCGTGGATCTTAGTTCGCGGAACGGAGGACACACGTAATCGAACTGGTATAAAGCTGGCGAAATTGCAAAAACATGAGTGTTTATAATCAGTAAATACTATATATTGATATTACACACCGATATTTATATAATCTCGGTGGGTTACGTGGGTAAAAGTGCTTACAGTAATACATGCGCTGTATGAAATGTGTGGTAATACGATTTCCATATTCCTTAAAAGTGCGAGTGTAGTAGTAACAAATATATGAAAACACAATTTTTATTTTACATTGCGAAACGTCAAGACGATTGACAAATGAGTTGTTGTAACGAATGTCCGTTTCATTAGAATTGATAATCATTCGAAAAATTTGATTGACCTTCGTAAAAAATCTCGAGTGATTAAAATTTCGAAACACGTTAAAAGATGGTATAATAAAAGACTAGTAGTCAGACGCGATATAAAAATCGCGAGAGACGCGCGAGAAGGTAAAGTCCCGAGAAAGAAACGAGATAACGTACGCACTTAACTGAAACGCCCGTATTTCCTTTACAGTTACGAAATCGTACTCGCGTTAAAGAGTTACATAAAATGACAAAAAGCATCGGGTAGTAACAGTTTTATTCTAACGTGATAATTTATGTTAGAAACGTTCCCGTCTCTTTCACGATGTACTCGCGAGCTGAGACCGCGGACTCGTTCGTGCACATTTGCAGGCGTAACGCGGGCAAAGTTTTATAGATGTGGAAAGTTGCATGATCCTCTTGGCAAGCGGAAGCTCGATAAGGATTGTTCCGCATTTTGAAGGTGGTCGAGTTCGCAGATCGAAATCTCTTGGCGGACGGCCAAGTTGCCGAGGCATCCTGCAATAAAGCAGTTTTCGTAGAAGCCAAACTAATCTCGATGGAATATAAAATTTATCTTTAATATATACGAACATTATAGTGCAGTATTAAATTATATTGTATGTTATAAACTTATATATATATATATATATATATATATATATATAAGTTTATAACTGCTTTATTTGTTCAATGTGCGATTAATCTATGAAAATTAATTGTCATCTTAGAATAAAATAATAATTATTAATAATAATAAAATTAATAATAATAATAATTTTGATATATCAATTTATCATTTTATCATATATGATAAAATATTGATATATCAAAATTATATTTTATTCTAAGATTACAATTGGTTCAACCGCATATTCAATAAATACGTGGAGAACCTGGGATTTGCAACGATCGTCTATGCAAAATGATAAGTGTATTGCAATAAAACAAAATTAAATCGCATTCGTATTAAGACAAATAAGATAACGGTTCGTATTTGCAAAGCAATAAGAAAAGCAAAATCAGGCCAAAAACGGATCAGATGAGATAATAGTTTATTAAAATTAAATTTTGACTTTTTTTTACCGTTGGAATAATACCTATTCAAAGTCAACTTATGAATGACATGCGAATCTATCGCGCAGTGCATTATCGAATTGTCGGCGTCTAAAGGGAAATTCAGTCAGAGATCGTTTGCTATATAAGAAGATCAAGATTCCGTCGATTGAGATCTGCTGACTTCCTGCAATCGAAGGACGATCTCGGGCTCTCGCTTTACGGCGCGTATCGACGATGTCGTGCCGATTACGAAAGCGGGGTACACATGGTAAATGGAAAAAAGAGAAGAAAGAAAAAAATTACGTGCATGTGTGCACGTAAAGGAACGCGAGAGAGTCCCATGCATGGCGCAGTTATACGGCAAAAGAAACTCGACGACTCGACGAGAGCGCGGTGCGTTGTTACGCGTTACACTTCCGTTTTCACTACGCAAGATTTGAGGGCGTCACACGTGAATAGAAAACTCGTCTGAATTGCCATCCGCAAGAATAAAAAAATCCGCGAGCGAGTAAAGTCGGCTCAAACGTATTTGTAAATTTGAGCGTACATTCAAATTACCGAGATCGAAAGAAAGATGTAGTAAATTTCAAATAAAATATAAGACGCTCCGTATTCCGTTTATGTCAGGTTTAATTGTAATTTTGAATACACGTATGATATATACAATTTTTCTTTTGCATGCTCGAAATTGTTATAAAGATTACTCCATTTTATTAACTTGATTTTTATTTGAAGGATTTACATCTCTTTTAATCGAAAACTTGATAGAATATCATCTTATTCACAAATTTTTTTTTTTTTTTTAATTAGCAGCTTTAAATAGCGTGACATAAATTTTGTGGCCAAGGTTCAGATTCAAGTTCTGTCTTGAAATTATTCAAAAGATTTCGTTATTTATTTACGTTTTATACTCACACTATTAGATTCATTGGTATTACTATATATTCATTATACTTGTATTCATCAATTATTACTCGATCACGTGTCGATTATCTGAATTGCAAAAAAGATATGCGACATCGTGCTTATGCATTCGTTAACCACCGACATGGTGATTTAAACGCAAATGCAAATTGATACTTCGTCCTTGGACGCCACGGACGATCTCGCGGAGGATCGGAAAGGTATCGTTTGAAAGTGCCTTGATCACGAAATAGCAAAAACGTTTTGCGGCATACTGTACAACATTTACGCCTTGAAAGCAATTGAGAGTAACTGCCGCGTAACTGTTCCCTCGGAGCCTTCTGAATGCATGAAATCATCCCTGCCCACGATCGCAGAAACCAAAACACGATTTAAATGAACCGACAACGAGACCGCAATCACATCCGTTTTAACTCATTACTACACATCCTCCCGTTTACGATAATTTATTGTGGATCTTTTCACAAGACTTTCAATCTCTCAATTTCTTCTTAAAATCTGATTTTTGTTCTGCGTTGTCTACTAAGGAACTAAAGTATCTTATTTAATCTCTTTTATTATAAAACAATTAATAAACTTCTTACAAAACTAAACATAAAAGCATTGTTCGTTAATTTGTAGATATTTGTTCTTCGTTTATATTATAAGAAACCGCCTCTCACAATCATGATTCGAAGAGACGCTAGTTATCATCGTTAAATATATGTATAATAAAAGTCTATTATAATTAAATATAATAAGTTAAAAATGTATTATTAAAATGTTAATAACAATAGTAGTAAATTTTATACAAATTTTTATCTACTACATTTTGGAATTAAGTGACTTCCGTCATACGTTTATTTTTTTTTATTATACTTTCGCTGAGATAAGTTTATGCATCTGCTCGTTGATACATCTTATTGGCATTCGCCTCCTCGCAGCATCTCAAACATTGCGAAATGCATCGCTCGTCGGCAGGAAAGTACCGATTTCGCCTACGTGCCGAATACCGGAAATTATGTGATCGATATAAATTATGGGCGAAGGTTGCGTGACAGAGAAGAGAGAGAGAGAGAGAGAGAGAGAGAGAGAGAGAGAGAGAGAGAGAGAGAAAGAGAGAGATCTGGCTTCACAAGAGATATCGAAATATTTTTCACGAGAGGCATGATGGATACATGAACGTTTCGTATTCCGTGTAAATAACCGGAAACGGATTGACTGATGAAACTGATGTCAGAGAGACACATATATCTCTCCCTCATGGCGCCACGCCGCGATTGCGGTCGATGATGTTATCTGTCGGCCGCACTTTCTGATAACGAGATATCATCACAGTTATGCGATAATCGTGATGTAATTGGATGCACGAATTCGGCCCTGAACTGATCGCGGGATCTGTAAAATAATATTATCAAGATTGATCTCTCTCTCTCTCTCATTCGATCTAATTTCTTAGTGGATGCATATTGGATGTATGGTACAAACAAAGCGGTTACTTGAGACTGAAATACAATCGATTAGTTCAGATATTTCAAAGATCAATCAAAGATAAAATCAAATAATTTCTCTGAATAATTTCTCATATCAATTTATTTAGTAATTATGTACAGTACATCAACGATCTATGGTATCTATTAATAAAACACGAACGCAAAGACGTGCAAAAATTTAACGATTCCTGTCGTTAACGAACAAATAACGAGCCGAATAAAGGAAACGTCAGCTCAGGCGCAGCATAGTTAAATCGCACAGTTTGCCGGAGAAGAAAAGATTACACGGCGGAACATTTTAATATCCGCGAGCCGTATTTTAAAACAAGTTCGGCCGAAGTTAAGAGCCCGTTAATCCGTTTAAGTAGTGAATGTTGCGCTATAACGTCGCCACGATACGCCGTGATTATGCATAAAGGAAAAGTTGCGAGAGTTCGCCGAGTTGATTCAGCGATCGATTTGAGAGGCTGATCAGCGCGGAATACCGCCGCCACTGTTGCGTAATCTCCGCGCGTCTAAACAGTCACCTCCGTTGGCACCGTGCACTAGTTCTCAGAGAGCACCGTAGAGCATCGCCTTTAAAGTCACTTAATCTTACGATCGTCGACGACGTTCGACGGTGTCGATGGCCTAATCCGAATTCATTTGCGATCGATCATCCCGCTCGTTGCAGCGATATTGTCTAGCCGATTAAATTTGCATATTAATTTTGGAAGCGCAGCGAGACAGGAATGTTGAAACGGATGTTTGTCTCTTTCACCGCTCTTTTATGCGGCGGATTGCGTTTTTGTGTCTCGCCGAATAAAAAATAGGCAAGAGTAAAAAATGTTTGAGAATTTTTCATCTTGAAAGTTTGCAATTCGCTTTCGAGCCGTGACGATATGAGATTAAAACGCACGGTTTTATAATTGAATTTATGCATCAAAAGAGACTTTGTTCTCGCTGTGTATCTCGCTTCAAGACAAATGAGACTCGTAAAAAATGAAATTAGTCTAAAAAGAATTTAGAATCACTTGTAATATATATTTCTACAAGCGTCTTACACTTCTCTTTTCAAAGTTACAGCTTCACATCTTAAAATAGGTGAGAACAAGAGATATTGCTAGGATAAGTCAGCATCTAAAATAAAATGTCTAAAGAACGAGACATACGAAATGATGATGTGGCTGAATTAACTTGCCGTATTTGTCAAAAATACGACATCGAATGTTGACGTAAATTCTTCATGGAATTTCAAACGACGGTGCACCGCAGTAAATTCCGCCGCTGTCATAACACGGAACATATCGCCCGTCCAGATTAAAATCGGGCTGGAAACGGTTTGTCGAAGGAATGGATTATGGCATGTCGGAGTCAGCGCGGAATACAAATTAAACATAAATAGATAGATATTGCTATTATATATATTATATATTATATATATATATATATATTATATATATTATATATTATTAAGCGCTCTAAGATGACGTACCTAATCAAGTGCTAAGTCATTAGATACATTGTTTCAAACACAGTGGGGTGTGTCATAAGAATTGAGTTTGGTATAAAAATAAAAAGAATAGAGCTGCAGAATCATGATTCTGCAGTTACAAAATCACGTGTTATTACGCCTCTCACTGTGCACCACGTGTCGTTAGTTCGCTACCTCGATTTCGTGTTATCTCATTCTTTCCTAGGTGTGCTCGTGTTTCCGTGTAAAAAGCATATCCGGCAAGAAACAACATTGAGCCGTAAATACCTCGTAGCGCCACGCTAGTTTATATGCGTTATTGAATAATATCCACGTGCAAATCGTCGAGATTATCCTTTATATAATCGTTTTACCGGATTATACAGCTCGTAATCTCTTTTTCTCGACGATCCGCACATTCCATTTGTCCAACAATCCCGCGAACCGCAAACTTCTGCTGAGTAAAGCAAGAAGTACCGCGCATTCTTTACATGCTCTCGCCATTCAATGACAGTTTTACTCTCGTCTAAATAATTTCATTGAGGTATTTTTATTAAAATAATCCGGTAAAAGATACCGACGAGTTTGGTCCCGGCAACTTTTTGTAAGACTTGCCTCGGGCAACACAAGTGTTATATTATAATCAAAAGGTCAGGTTTTTATTAAACTTGTGAATTTATTTAAATTGCCGAGTTACTTAAATTAACAAACACTTAACAAACAATTTTCACTTTCTTACTCTCTAATAATAATGTTCATGCCAAACACTATCAAGTTTATACTTATATTAACATTTTATCATCACTACAATATAATTATAACTTCTCTCTTAACTAATTAAAATACACTATCCAAATATTATAAAAATTACACAATCAATAAATTATTATATTTTTCCCAAAAAATTCAAATCTTATAAATATTTTTTCAATTATATAATCAATATAACAATTTTAATTCAATTTATAGCTCGTCCCATAAATTATAAATCTAGCAACAAATTATTTATCTTTAAATAAAATAATTCCAAAAAAATAATAAATAAAATTATATAATAAACTTAACCGCTTATTATTATATCTATATTTATCTTTTGTACTTTTTTTCAGTTAAATAAAAATTAAATTTACTCAGAAAAAACTAGATATCTTTAAAATTGATTAAAATCTCTTTTCTAAAAAATTATTCATAATAATTATTTCACATTAACTATCATACTCTTCTTAGCTCTTCTAAATTCGAGAATTTTTAATAAATAAAAAAAATATAAATTATTAATCCCTGATACAAAAGGTAAAATAAATAAAATTATCTTCTTTACATTAAACTTTAATTCACTTACGTTACTTAACTTTATAATCATCAAAAAATTAATTTTTTATGATTAATTTTTTTACTTACTACAACAGATATTAAACCATTAAACATTATATAATTTTATTTACCAAATAAATAACATTATCACATTAAAAAAAAATCAATTTTTAAATTTAAAACTAAACATATATCAATTTCTAAATTTAATTCCACTAAATTTCCAAAGAAATTTAAATCCAAATACATTTTCCAATATATTCACTATGTTACGACTTCTCTCATTCATTTATTTCAGAAGATTTTAAAAAATTTCATAAAAGACGTCTACGACATTTTTATTTTCTTCGAAAAGTATTTAAGTTTTAATACTTCTCTGATAATAAAATTCCACGATTGAAAATTCCAGGTAACCGATGGAATAATATCATAAATCAACATATTATTTTTTATTCACAGGAGATTGATGGAGAGAGGTTCGTCCATCCCGTGGCAGGAAACGTTGCGAGAAGCCACCGGTGAAGCTAGATTAGACGGATCCGCTCTTAGGGAATACTTCCGGCCATTGGAGGACTGGTTGAGGACCGAGAATTTGAGAACGGGAGAAGTAGTCGGCTGGTCATACGGTAAGAGTGAGAGAGAGAAAGAGAGAGAGAGAGAGAGAGAGAGAGAGAGAGAGAGAGAGAGCACTGGCTTAAATTTATACGATTTAAATCATTCTTTTCTTAATTACGTTGCGACACTTCCTGTACTATTAATATACAACGACATTCGTACGTGCTTGCTAATTAAAAATAATTATTCCAACGTCGGATACCACGAAGATCGATTCGGGTGACGTCGGTAGAGCCGCCGTAGTGCCTTTCGACGTAACTTGCTACAAATTATGCAATTTCCTACCGTAACAGATTGAAGGTTGCAGTTCCCACGTGCTACTTTACTGGGCGAGCGTTACAAATGTTCATTGTATGACGACATTCGACTTGTGAATTACGATCTGGTGTGGTGGCTAAAATTATTGAGATTAACGGCTTGCGCCCTAAGCGGAGGGCACATTGCATCTTGCCAAATTCTTAACTCTCCGGTCGCCGCCGGTCGACGCGCGCGTACGTTATATAAAAACGCTTACACAGGGAAGAACCTCGGATACGTACATCGTGCCGCGCTCATCCCATAAATTACATCGGTGCGTTTCGAAAGCATATAGCAGAGCACTTCGAGCGGAATAAGTTATGAATTCTCTTAAATAAAGTAAAACCGTTATATGCGTGCGTAATAAATCAAGGAGTGTCGACATCTCTCTCCGGGAACGAAAGGGAAAAGCGAGCAAGGACCACGGCACGGGACGTGGTGGGACGGGTGAATGAAAACGATATCGCATACCGCAAAGTTGCGAGAAATTTATCTTCTCTGGGGAAGAAGAGGAAGAAATTTTCACGGTGATCACGTGTCGTGAAAATCTACAGAACTCACTTGAATGCGAGCAACGCGAATTATTCGACCGGTCTTCGTGAAACGTTCCTTTTTTTCGATACAATGTAGGAAACGTGTTATTTCCGCGGCAGAGGGTCCGCCGAGAGGGAGGGAGGGAGAGAGGAGGGGAGGGGGGGGGTCGATTGTAAAGTTCTGGCCCCGTGGGACTGGAAAATTGCGAAATCAGAGTGTGAAACGAGGAAAAGGCCTCCAGAAGAGGAAAGGATAAACGTTACGGCCGGATGAAAGAAAGAGAGGGAGAGAAAGAGAAAAAGCGATACGGAGGACATATCGTGAGACACTCTCGACGCGCGACCGCACTCTCGTTTCGATCGTAAGAGTTCCTCGGTGCATCCATCTATCCGCTCGCGAATTTTTCGCGAAGAGGCGAAACGAGGCGAGATTCGTGCACGTGCACGTGCTATTAGACGCCGGCATTAGACGCGCCTCCGTTCTCTCTTTTCGCGTGAGAGCGAATATCGCGTTCGCGTTCGCGTTCGATCAATCGGCAGCAGGGCATGCGTGATCGAGAAATCACTCGTGTACGCAATATTGCGTAATGAGATCTCCCACTGGCCGCGCGAACGATCCAGTTTACACAGGAATTTCGTTTCGTCAGGAAGTAGTTCTTCGCAACGGCGAAAAAAAAAAGATACATCCCCCGAAAGAGCGAGCCTTTAAAAATTAAAAATACGTTAAGTGTACTTCGGCACATTGAAGTAAACTGTTAACTTTTTCTCCGTACGGTACCCCTTACGCGCCGTAAAGGAAAATGCAAATCATGAAATAGGAAGATGGATTAGTCATGGCAGGAATATTCGTCATGTCCAGCCGCGGAAAGTGAAAAGACACGGCGTAATGTTAGAGAGTCGCTTTGAACAACCAATTTGCATTGCAGAAGTTCGTTTTACTTGATTGCAACGGTTATGCAGGCAACGTTAGTATCGTTAGCTTAACCTGAATTTGAGTGGTGGCCGGTGGACGCGTGCAGCCCGGCGTCTTGCATAATGCGTACGCCTTGTCAATATTTTCAACCAAAACAGCGGACAAAATACAGGAGAAATGGTGCATAAATCTGTATTTGCTCTTGCTACGGTGCATTCGGAGCAGGAGGAGCTCCCTTCTCGGAGACGATTCCGATCGAAGGAGCAGACGTGCGCGGGAATCATAGCCACGTAACCACGTTAAAAAGAAATCATGGAACGCCAGTCATATAATTTCACTTTCGAGTCGATCTTCGTTCTCGTTTTGCTCGTAATTTCTTCGATTATGATCTACGCGTAACACGCACGCGCTACCGCGGAAAAACAAAGAGCAAATCTCTTGACCGAGACAATGATAACAATTTCTTGACAGCAATCTCTTGCAATCTACGAGGGATTTTAAATACTTCGTGAAAGCTAAAAAATAGAATAGTATTATTTAATACATTTGCTTTATTGTGTGTATATAACTTCATTGTGTGCATATTACGTGTGTATAGAGGAAAGTTGTCGATAAATCTTTTAAAGATACATTACCTTCCTATTTCTCGGAAATAAAAAATTATACTTTATTAATACTGATAAAAACTATTGTGATCTGTTTAAGCGAATAAAGATATAAAAACACATAATTCATATATTTGTAACTTTTTTTATATAAAATCAGTTAAAAACCGATTTTTCAAATGCAAAAATAAAATTTGTACAATTTTTTTGCGTATTTTAAATAATAATGAGTATTGATTATATTAGGTCATTTTACATATTTATAGTTTCTTGAATCTATTTTATTTATATTTGGCCTTTTCTTTTTCTTATAATGCGTTAAATGTACAATCGAGATATAGCGTAAAAACCGACAGATTCAATAAAATAGATACTATAAAACATGGTAACTTAGCCTAAAGTAACTTTATGATTACGCTATTACTTATGTTTTACAGAACAGCAAAAAGGAAAATAAACATAGTTTATTAATTTTCTTCAATATTCTTATAATTCCTTTAATATCTGAACCATATCTGAATTATGGTATCATTGCTTAATATGTCAGTTTTTAGGTTCAATTTTTCAGATGCTCATTTTTAATTATCCTACGAAAAAATTAATTATTATTGTAAAATATAAAACAATATTATAAAAATTGCTATATTATAGATAGAAAATAGTTAATAGTTGATAGAAAATAGTTCTAGTTTGTATTTTTGTTTCATATTTAGCTTTTGTTTAAGAAATATAATCCAAGAATAAAGCGGTATGATGGTATCGATGACTTTCCTATATACGTAATCCTATATAAGTAAAAGTACAGCCTATGATTCATTTTACGCGGCACAAGAACGTAGCCGCAAATAATTGAAAGATAGATCATTCCATCTTTAAAGGAATCAGTACATTGTATACCTTTCAGCTGTGCGCCACCACGATTATCTTATCGTACTTCATTCGAGAAGATTGATGTTATTAAATTTTTCCATTAATGCCCGATCGTAAAAGCGATCGCTAATTTCTAAGGCACGCGCGTTGTGAGAAAAATCGCATTAATACGTCATGCGAGCTGAATGAAGCAATATCGCGCATTGTGCCGAGATAACGAGATACGATTAAATATTCCATTTCCATTTCGTGCCACCTTCCGCCAAGCTTGTGGCCACAAGTGATTAAACCGTACGCGCAAGAAATCGCTATCCGGCGAGACTCACGATCGGTGCGAGCCCCCTTAATTCACGAACGAATCAAGCGGAACGATGAATTACACGTGATCCGAGGCAAAGCGGTACCGATGAATTAGCCGAAAAATATCCGCACTATGAAGAAACTATGAAGAAACAAAAGTTACGAAGGGAAAGGTAAACCGACCTCTCTATCGTGGTTCCCTTTATTCGCCGCGAGACTTTTTTTCTGCTCATGTCGATCTCGATTACAGGATTTTAGAGTGATTTATTTCCCTCCCTCGCCCTCCGGCCAATGATCGTGCGATTTCCGTAGCACGCTCGCTTTAACGATTAAAAAAATATCACAAATGGTATTTCGATAAATAGTTCTATTATTCTTTTTGCCAATTGTTAGAGCAATGATTTCTATCGATCGATCGTAGCGCACAAAGTGTCTCCGCTGTTAGCCATTCTCAATGACCCGAAAAAAGGCGATGCAATTATGTACGATTTAATAATTATCTTAATTATTTGTATTTGTTTTTTATTGTATTTGTTGTTTTATATTTGTATTACAGATGGTGACTTTTGCAAAAGGAGTATAGAGACCGCTGGCCTGCAAGTTTATGGTAGCGGCTTCTATAATAGTGGCGTATCTATTTCCGCATCTTGGATCGCGAGCGGAACCATGATGATTTTTTGGATTATATCAACATTCTATTGAATGTAACGACTAATGACGTACTAATTCATCGAGTATTATTGATAAAAAAAAAGAAAAACTTATTATTATATTATTAATGTGTCAAAATATATTACATCGTATTTTCATATGATCGCCGCAAGAGTTTTAAACACAAAAATAATTCGCTCGAACATATCTGATGGTAAAATAATGTTTACTACTGCCAAGTATATTAAAATATGTACAATCTTGTCAGGCGCCAAGCTGCATGTTTTACGTATTGTAAAAAGATATGCATTTTTTTATCCTAAATATTCGCATTGTTAATTTGCAAACTATTAAATATATTTGTATAATTGTATTATTATTAATATTATACATTCATATAAATTATATATTATACTATAATGGTATATCATCCTATATATATATATATAATACGCAGTATTACAATTAAGAGTATAAAGCGTGACTGAAAATCGTCGTATGTGTCGTGCGTGGGTGTAAGTACATAAATCATTTTATATACTTGAACAGCTCATGATTCACGTTTCTGTAATTATTAACTTCACTGTTGGTAGACCAAATAAAATTATGCCTTTGTTGTAAAACCGAATGGAATTTTTTCCAAGGCACTCGATCGTTCATGTTACATCATCCTTGCGAACAGTTTCATTTTCTAAGCATCTGACTCTGAACGCTCCGGTTCTTCTAACGGGATTGCAAAATCGAGGCTCGGCACCGATAGGCATCCTACGTTACTTTTTTAACATTTGACACGTGAGCGAGCCGAATTATTTTTTTTTTTTTTTATCGGACCACAACTATCGCACAAAAGAGAGCTCGTTAGGCAGTACGTTTACTTTCGCGATGGGGAAAGGGAGGGGGATATTTTATATTCGGGAAAGAAAGAGGATTCCCCTCGAATGGCACGCACAAAAGCTATGTGACGACAAAAGCCGGACGGCTCCCTTATCTTGCGTAATTGAAAGGCGGCGAAATCGTACCAGGTGAAATCGCGCTTTTGCTGTCAAATTACTGGTAAACTCAATCGGGGCCGCCTTATCCTTCGCCACTTTATTGCACCTTTTACCGTAGCCGCTATTAGATCGCTCGAATATTCATCTTAATAACCATATCTTCGCATAACACGCGTATTTTCATTCGCTTCAGCGTTAGCAGATCGTGAATGCGACTAACGATTGCCGAGACGATCTCGATAAGTAGAGTATGAATGTACGTAATTACACGTTAAATCCCCATTTAATTGCGCTTTTTATTTTCATGATATGTCTGGACACGCAATGTAATATTAAATATTTCAATTATCTCATAAATCGATCATAAAGATCTCAGTATTAAGATTAAAAAAAGTTTAATTTCTTTTTAATTTTATTATTGAGATTTTTATCCTCCTATTTTATAGTTTTTAATAAAATGCACAGATTTGTAATATATCAAACACAGGTATTCGCAGACACAGTATCCACTTTCTCGAGGATCAAACGTATTAGATGCATGAACATCAATTTCGAATAGAAGATCATACGACAATGGTACGACTCTTATTAAACTCTTTTGTTTTACGACCGCTCTCTCTCTCTCTCTCTCTCTCTCTCTCTCTCTCTCTCTCTCTCTCTCTCTCTCTCTCTCTCTCTCTCTCTCTCTCTCTCTCGTCCGATTTTTTATTGCGGCGTGCGTCGACGTGTAGGACGTCAGCTTTCACGTGAAAGAGATGCCATTATTGTTTGCAAAAGTCTGCCACTGAAATGTACCCGTAATTGCACAAAGGTGGCCCCTGTACAGAAAACTGGTCCGCCCGTCTTGCGTAACGAGAAGACGCGGAAATCGGCCGCGTCGGGCAAAAAGAAACGCTTGCGTCATCATCGGACGCGCAACGTGCGTGCATTTCATCGCGCGCGCGACCGGAAATATTTCTGATCTTATCATTTCACACGGAGGACGCAAGACATGCTACCTTACGCATAATACACACGCCACGACGACGAAAGTGGAATATTTGATTTTAATACCGGGATCGAGACGCACGCATATCTTCTTATGAGAGGCAGAGATTGATTCCGCATTCAACTTGACTCGAATTGACGACGCAATTATTTCTCCTTTGCATAATCGAGAGAAATAATCTGCGCCGCGAGCCATTCCGCTTCCCGCCGCGGAGGAGATACGGCAACTTCTATTAACTAAAACGACGTATCGATCCGCGGTTTTAATTCGCTCCCGTTATGGCTTAGCTTCAAACGCGGAAATCGACAGTCATAAAACGACCGTGGAATCCGTGGCACTTGACGTGGCTCCAAATTGATCTATCTCATTACGAAAGCGCAGATTGCCCCGCAATTAAGTATCGTCGTGTTTACTCTAAGTTTCTATCTCGAAATTGTTTTGAAATTCTTACTTAACGTTAGTAAGATATTATCTCATACGATACATCAGGCATTGCTTCGGTAACATTACGCTCAAGACAGCAATTCGTATTCCGCTCGATACATATCCGTCGTATCAATCTGAAAATAAGAAATCAAATTGATTGTCAGGAATACATAATCCTCGTTACTTGACATGCACAGGCGTCACTTTATCAAGAAATATAATTTTTCATAATTTTTCCCTCATTCAAAAGTATTCAATAAATAATATTTCTAATATTTCTTCGATATGCTAATTTCAATAACTACAAATAATAGCAAAGTAATAACTTCTGTCACTTGTACAAATCATCTTTTTAAACTATAAATTATATTCGTTGCAGAATTTCATTGATTTTAATTACTAACAATTAGTGCTTTATAAAATAGAGATACTATAGATTAATTATATTATTTTCGCTTTTAGTCTATCTTTTACTTTCGTGACAGAGAGCGACGAAACAGATGAAGGATAAACAAGATGGAAGGAGACATTGATGAAAGAGGTTTCTCTCCCCTCTTTGATAAGCTAGAATTAAGCAATATTGATGAATAACATTGATGAGAGAGGCTTCTGGAGACCGATCATAAATCGTTCGAGATGGAAACCGGTCCGAGATGGATGAACCGGACGTTTGTTTGGTCGATCTGCCCATGGAACGGACGGTTTGGCGATCTGCCCTCAAAACTGGTTCGACCAGTTGCATAATCGGAAGACCGGGAAGTCGTGCCTTTTCGCGAAACGTCTGCGAGGCACACAATGAGAGCCGTCTGACTGGCCACTCTCGTCTACTTTCACCGTCGGTCGCGCGCGCGCACAGTTTTAGCCGGTAGTTTTAGCCGCGATGTGACGATACATCTGATGAGAACGATCAAAATCGGCGAGAAAAAAAAGAGAGAGAAGAGAGAGAGAGAGAGAGAGAGAGAGAGAGAGAGAGAGAGAGAGAGAGAGAGAGAGAGAGAGACAGAGAGAAGGAGAAAAGAGGCGCGCAATTTCGCCGACCGGTCGGAATCGGATGTAATCGAGGTTTAATTGAGGTCCTGGAAAGAGGAGGAGCCTCGATGCTCATACTCGAAATTGTCCGTTTCGAAATTGTGCGTGAAAGTGATCCTGAAAGCAGATCGACACTCCCTCTGCCTCCCTTTGCCTCCGATACGCCAGCAATGGGTACAGGTGTACGTTTTGTAGATCGCGTAAGAAAAGCAAAAAGAAAAAAAAAAAAGAAAGAAATAAAACGTGAGGTTGAAAATAAAACATTGATGTTTCGTATATACTCGAGTTGAGCAACTCGGGGGTAGATATCGGCGCGCCGAATCAATCGATTACATCACGCGTATTAAGCGTATAAAAGAATATACATGAAATGAGTTCGCAAGATAGATGACACGAGATGGACCGGGCACCGAAGGGAATCGATCGCGCGTACTTACGGACACGCGACATCGTCGGTCGTTTCGAAACTATCGGTGAAAGTGATCGAACTCAAAAGAGATTAAACGATAAATATATAATTAAACGACACTAACGACTATATCTAACTCTCTAGCTAAGCGCGTCAGCATATCAAATTAGTTACCCTATAAAATGTAATTAATTAATTCGACAGATTCGAGAGAGTATATTCTAAATTGGCTTAGCTGTACAACTTTCTATCGGGGAATTTGGCGATTCGTTTTTTGCTGTCTTTCTACACATAACAAAAATTAATCGAAGGATAAAGCTCTCCTTTCACTAGATTTTCTTCTAATTTTTGCGTATGCTATTTTTTTAATAGAGCTAATTTTTAACAGACCTTTAATAAGTGATATCTAACGAAATTGTTTTAACAAAAGTTGTTATCATTCTCATCAAGCTATATGCAATATTATTTTAACATAACTTACACAACAGTCAATTTTGCAATAAATCTGCAAATATAGATATAGATATTTTATTGCGTTCACGCGTTACGTATTAATATTAAAATATTAAAAATTGCAGCATATAAAAAAATCGAATCAACGTAAAATAATTTTAATGTCACGATTATCTGATTGATTCTCTACTCGGGAAAAACAATTGTATTACAGTTAACGACATGACAAATAACGAGAGATAATGAAGGTTTTCTGCCTTTTGAAAGGCACTCTTTTGAGAAACAACAGGCTGCACTGAGATCGTTATAGTGATCGTAAAGACTATTACGTCTGCGAAATAAACTCGGGGTCAACGATATCCCAGAATAATATCCAGCATTACTTGACTGGTAATGAAGGTAATTATGATTAGTGTTGTTTCAACGAATGCTCAATGTTTATGCAATGGGAGACGTAGAGCGTTGCCAATGTCACTGTCTCGCGTGATTAGTTTGCCGATTTATGCAACGAATCATGCTGCGGTTGATGCAGAAACTATAGATCAGTTTAATTTAGACATTTTTTTAACTACATTTAAATTTTACTTACTAATTAATTTTATATACTTACTTTAATTATTTTTCTACATAAAAAGAAAATTAAAAGTATTTTATACTTTTTTATTAATTATATAGAAATCTGTATTACAAAAATAATAAAATTGTATAAAATAAATCTTATAATTATGCTTGTTGCAATAATTATATAAGAAATTTAAAGTCAAATAAAATAAATAATATAACGCAAGTTCTATTATCTTTTGCAATTTTTAGCTAAATATGTTTTCCATTCATTAACTGATATGAAGAAATTTCGACTTTTTTATTTTAATAAAACAAAAGATAATTAAAGAACAAAAAACCAGGTTTAATATATTCGAATTGCGAAGCGAAAGCAATTTACGCGCTCGTCGGAAACGCCTTCATGAGAAATGTGAGTTTATTCCTTAAAGATTTATAATGAAACTCCGCAAAAAACATCGTTTCATAACGATTACCATACCAGATTTTTTTTTATACACTTGTCCAATATTAATTTTACCGCTCATCTTTAATCACGCTGCGAATCACGCTGTATCTTACGAAAGCTTTTAAAATTTTCTTATGGGCAATTTCGTATATAAAATTATTAAATTATTAAATTTCTTCAAATTTGATTTTAATTTTTCATCACAGTCGCATAGAATAATAATCAGCAAACCTAATAATTTATAAACAACGTATAGATAAGATAGAGATTCTCTTCGTCTGTTCTTGACATTATTAAACGGAAGTGCCATTCGATCCTGCAGAGAACATCTGAGTTTTATCGTTAACATAATGTCGATCCGTGTAATTTATTATCTACAATAAAATTCAAGAATTTATGCACAAATATTAAAGTGCCGCGGGAGACGTTGATTTCCCGCTCCGTCGAGACGCCTCATCGTTCTCCATTACTCTTTGATATTATTCTTCGATATTAGAATGCTTGATGAGCACGAAAAAATTTCTGCAACTCGACCGCTTTCTATTTCCCGTATCCAAATCGCGGTATCTCGCAACGCACGACGCATGAGCGTCGTTTGAACGTTTCACCCGATCGGCCGGGCGCATTAAACAACGCGACATATTAGCGTAATCGTTATGCAACTCCCGTTGTTCCGTGCGGTTTCTACCTTCAATCGATTCGCAATCGAAATCTCGCAGAGGCGGTTCCCAATGCGGATGCAGAATTGCATAAATCCGGGGCCGGGGCTAATATCGAAGTATCCCACTCTTTCTCTCCTCTCGAACAATAATCCCACATAATCTCCTCGGATCGTGTAAAATCAATTATCGGTTATCCATTTCTTCGAGGTGCACACTCGACGCGAGCGTCATCGGCGATTACGAAGAAATGTTTCCCTCGGCAATTATTCTTGAGCAATCAGTCAGTTTGCGACGATCGTCATCGTATCGGCGCACGATCGGCGCAAAATTGGTGCGAAAAGTCCAGGCGTAGTTTAAGAAACGAAAAATCGACGGAAAAACGAGTAGATGTTATTTACGAGGGTCGCTCCTTGCAGCAGCGGCTTGTTTATCCACTTTAGATGCAAGGACGAAGAGAAGTTTAATTCGATCTAAATACCACGAGCAAGTCCATAGTTCTCAGTCCTCGTTCTCTTTCCTCAATTGCTCGGCAAATCGCCGAGTTTAATTGTATCGCGAAAAAAAGTTCGACAATCTCACTCGCCAATAATCAACTAGTTAATAAGAGAAATGCTCGTCGATGTATAAATCTTCTCATTTTTATTTTAGAGCAATCGCTACTAAATTTGGAAAAAATATAAATGTGTGTCAACGTAGCTGTATATATTCATGACACATTTTTGCAACGTAATTTTTATTTTACCTTATCTAAAGGAAAAAAAGTCAGGTCAGATTTTGATTTAGTTTTATGTAGAATTTGTAATTCAATTTTGGTATATTTTTACTATAAATCTCATATAGATAATAATAATCTATATATATATGATTGCCACGTCCCAATGTTTTAAATAAATTGGAAATATATATTTCACACGCAGATGTCCGAATCCTCCGCGCATTATTGAGCAACGGTGCTCTCAGCGTGATTTCACACAAAATTGCGAAATGAAATTAATCGGCGTGCTGCGAATGCGCGCGACACCCAGTTGGCTCTACCATCATTAAAAACGTTCGTATTAATTATGCAGTGACGAACAAACGGGAATTCGGTCAGGGATTTGAACGAAAAACGAGTATCTCTTGGGAAAACACTTGACGCTTCGCGACACATATTTATGCACCATTTCCGTTGCCGGAATTAACGAGATCTATTAAATCTCGACGAGTAATACGAGCCACTGGATACGAGAATGTAGTTTAATAAAGCTTACAAAAAATTACTTTTTCCAAATAAAACAGGTAAGTAAAAGCATTGGCGCATATTACGTAAAAAATTTACACCTACACCAACGAGGAAGAGCATTTAACTTTTATATTACTTAAGAAAAAAAATAGATTAGAATCAACAGGCGGATACGATCACTCGATAAAAATATTTTTTTTTTTTTTAACAAGCTGCATTCTTATAAAGCCCATAATACAGCGAAGAATGTTACATATTACTTTATAATTTTCTAATGCAATATTTGAATTTAATATACAAATGACTTTTACAAAATTTATATTATTATGGCGAGTTTAAATTTAACTGATTATAAATAAGGCACGCACACATTATATTATTATATTAATAAAATAAAAGCGTTGTGTTAATGCAAATAAATTAAATTATGCAAGTAGTTTATATATATATAAACTACTTGCATAATTTAATTTATTTGCATTAACACAACGCTTTTCATATATATATATATATGAAAATCATTTTATTTTCATATATATATATATATATATATATATATATATATATATATATATATGAAAATGAAATAATAATTCTTGGAAATTTTTATTGCGTTTCAAAATTGATAATTAATTTTGAATTTTTGCGTGTTGTTAAACGCAGGAAGTATGCCTCCTTGTGTTTTTCTTCGTGCATCGGATGGTCGCCGAAATGCATCATGTAGATAAATGATATGCAACTTAGATGCAGAGCCCACTCGTTCGTGGCTATTGCGCCTTATAATTGCGAAATGTTTGTTTAGCTGGCTGCAATTGCACGATAGAGTGCACACGTAGGACATGCGTCATCGAGGTTGGCATTTGAAAATGCAGAATAACTGAAGAACTGAAAGAACTGAAAGAAAAGGACTGCTGTATTTTCCTCAACATTATACATTTTACTTTTAGATAAAGCTAAAGTTGTAAGATATTAATAAAAATCAGGTAAAACAATTATTTAATATTGTTTCACGATACGTTATTTAAAAACTGCATCTCTAAAATTTATAAAAGCATCTAACAACTTATATTAATTTTTATATTTATAATTTTTTAAATCAATTTGTATATTTATTTTTATATATTAATTTTTTAATTGAAAATCTTTGATGCTTCAAAGTTATCAAAGGGTTGACAATAAATTCGATAAATTGTCTGAAGCTACGCAAGATTTGGTTTTATTTTCAACAATGATTATTTTCAACGAAGCATGCAGGAGGGAGACGTTCCTCTGTAATTGCTAATTACTCTATTTAATAGGATGTTGTGCAGCATTACGGGATTAAGCGGTCGATGCTTCGGACGACGATCCAGTCGTAGCACGATCTATTGCGTGCCGCGAGAACAAGAGGGAACACGGTGAATTGCCCTCCCAATCATCTCATTACATGAGTCTGCCTGCTCTCGACTGTTCCGACAGACAACTCTAAATTCTAAACCGGCTTTCGCCTATCTATTCCAATTCTTTCCTAACATTCTTTCCACCAGTCGCATCCACATCCGACATATCAGGTTACGAGCGAAAATAAACTATTACGACTGCGGCACAAATTGTGGAGAATTGTGATAACAGAGCGTGCGTTATTAATGATGTAAATAGTGCAAATTAATGCACAATTTAATTACGTAACAGACAAATATAGTACAACTATAGCAGATAATGCTAAGTAATGTACAATGTGTTGTTTCGGTACAATGTTGTAATGCCGAACGAAAGCCCTAGATTACATTATGGAATATTACAAGTTCTCATACTTCGCGCTTGTCGCCCGATCATTTCCGTCGTGCAGTCGAGCGTGATCGAAGAAAAAAGTGCTATATCAATTCCCACGAGATCGAAAGCGATTTTTTTCCCCAGTTAAATTGGATACGTAAGAAAGGTCGATTTTTGTTTCAATAATTTACTTTTTCGAGAACACGCCGCTCGGTCGCTTCGTCGAGTCACATCTTCCCGCTCTCGAAACCATGCCGAATTTCATTATATTTCTCCATATACGCAATGTCGATCTCACATCTCCCATCATCATGCTTCGTCGCTGGTGACTCGTAATGGCACTTTGCTGGTCGCAATGTCAATGTCTCCGCAAGAAGGATATCCGCGACGTTTTGCAAACCGAAGTACCAGCATGATGGTACCGCGCCGTCTCCCTCCGACTTCGGAACGAGGGCCCACTGTTCGCCCCTCTGGACTTGCCCTCCCCTCGGACCTCCCCTCCGTAGCGTGGTCGTCGTCGTAGTCGTCGTGTTCGTCGGAGTTGTCAGAGGGTCGGAGTTCATTGTGCCACAAGTGCATTCCGAGTACCGGCTACGCCAATTGCTCGTTACGAGCCAGTTACGAATCGCTCTGTGAAAGCGACAGTGACATTTCCCGGAGCCCGGAGGGCTCGGCCTCAGATAAAGAAAAAAAAATTCTGCTCGTAGAATCGTGCACAGCTGCGTGCAGCCGCGAGATGATATTGGTGTTGTCGCGAGATAAAGGGCAACGACATGGTCCATCGTTTCGCTTATCTCAATACGACCGCGTTTTGCATCAGGCAGAAGTTTCTTGTATCGTAAGAAGTTAACTTGTTGTTTTTGTTCCAAACGCGTTATCGTGTTTTCAAAGATTATGAGAAGAGTGATAAATTAAGATTTAGCGTGAAAGTGGTATAACATTTAAAGAACTACGTGGATTAAATCGAAGTTCAGTACGCATACTGTGAAAAAAAAGTGAGTAAAAAAGTAATTAAGTTATATTTTTATTTGAATTATTAAAATACTCTGTGTATAATAAATTTTCTCAGAAATATTCATATAAATTTAAGCTGGAAATTTAATCTACATAATTTTTAGAAATTTTAATAAAATAAATTTAATAAATAAATTTAATAAATTTTTAAAGGACAAATTTTGCAGAAAATGTTATGTAATGCACAAATTAGAACCGAATTACTAGTATTATTATATTTTATTATCGCTGCAATAATAATTGGAAACGTTTGCACGTTTTATTAAAAAGAAAAAAATAACGCCAAACTAAAAACGACACGGAAAGCGATTGCATTTAAATTACATACCAAACTGGCAATAACATAACGACATATATCTTTTTTCTTCTTTGCGAGACGATTAAACGATTGCAGTAAAGACATATTGCTTTACTTTCTTCATCCTTTCCTCATAAACTATCATGAGAAAGGTTTTTTTTTAGCCTAATTGGCACGGTCATACTGATTATAATTACATAAGCGCTCGTAAAAGAGCTCGGTGAAACGCATGTAAACTGAAATATTGAGAGCTAATTTGTATTTACATTTTCATTGCTGATTTTACAGTCCTACATAAGACTCGGTGCGTTTTCGGCTTAGGTATTTCAATAATTGTAAATTGTGCAATCGTGACAATTGCCATCAATTGCTTTCAGGAATTTTAAATCGTTCAAATCCGCGGAACAGAATATTCAAAGACTTTTGTGTAGACGAAAAAATTGACGACCTCTGAATTAATACTAAAAAATAGATATCCTTGGAATTTATATTTTGATCGCATCGGTTGAAGATATTGATGCTTTTTGTAAATTATGGCATAAATTTATCACGGACCCTTCTTATTTCGGCAATCCTGATGTATAAATGCATAGATATTATAAAATACGAAGGCAGTTACAAAATGCTGAAAAATTCAAACATCCAGACCAGTTAACTCTCGGAATTTATTAAACACAAAAATATATTTTTCTTTCAGTATTTATTACAATTATATACGAGATAGTCAAAATAGAATTGTTTTTGTAACAGAGAAAAATTTTATGAATTATAAAAATAATTAAATAAATTATACCTGTATGTAATAACTATTTTCTTTTCCCAAATATTAATTTGATTAGACTATCAAAATATAATTATGCAGACCATTTGAACTAATTATAAGAATATAAGAGATTTTTATTATAATTATACTTAAACTACATAATTATTTGGATAGTCCAACAAAATTATTTTCAACTCTGTATTTGGCCTAATTTTTAGGTATTTCAACGAAACCATTCTTTTCGTGTAACTTTCACGCATATATAACGAATGATATCAGTAAACATGTATCTCAATTAAAAGACTTTCTTTCAAATTACGAGAATTGGTTGTTGCAATAGTTTCAGATAGAAGAAATAAAATTCTCACGAATAGAACAGCTGGTCGACGCGTTTGAATGAACATCGTCGGTTTTTTGCCTGCCCCATGTAAAGCTGTAATAGAAGATATAAAAACGCTGTGTTATGTAGCACATGTGGAATTTCAAAATGTCCGTACTAATATTAGTTAATTGAATTAACGTATTGTAGCAGCTATTCTAATCAACTGCGAAATTCTTATTTCGCATCATTTTCATAACTCATCATTTAATACAAAGATCATTTTTAAAATTATAGTTGAATCATAATTGACATAACAAAATTGTTCATAATATATTTACAATATATTATACATTTATTATAACAATATCTCAAATCAATAAATAATAAATAAATAAATAATGCAGTAAATGACTTGACTTTATCAGATCAGATATGATTAATACGCAATTAAATTGTTGCAGAAATTATTACAAAATTTATTTGTTCCTCAAAATAAAGATTTTTTTCACGTGCAAATATCGATTTCGATACGTTTCATTTCGGCAGTGTTTCATTCTGTCATGCAATATTCTACATCTCTGTCGCGACTGTCTGCTTTGACATTCACACTTGACGTATGTTCAATATTGAATGTCGCACTTTACTGTACCACGATTGGAGTCAGTTAATACTTCCTCCCAAAGATCTTTTTCGGAGGGGACGTTCCCTTGTCAGGCATTCATTTGCAACTAATATTTCGGACCATATCCTGTACGACTGTCCGAACAGCGTCACGATAATATAATCGGAGATTTCACAAAGTTCTTTTTTATTCAAATTATTATAATTTATGATCCTATATATTACAACACGTCTGATGAGAAGAATTCATTTATCACAACGTCTGAATTCTGTTTCCTTAAATTATCAACAGTAAAGCACGAAATACTTTCTATCTTATAATAGTTCTTTTCTTCAACTAATTAGCCGATTTCTGGTTGGATGTACAAACGGAAAATGGAAGGGTCACTTTTACTCAGACAACGGCGACAACCACCGGAGTCTTTTCAATGTGGATTGTTCTAAGGAAATCGTGTGTGTTTAGGAATTAAAAAATCCTCCTCTCCTTTTAGTAAGTACATTCCAAGATGATCTATAATATTTATATTATCTAGAAAGTTTAATCGAGAGATATTTTTTAGCTTTGCAATTTTACTGAAATGAGTCTCTTGG
Source organism: Pogonomyrmex barbatus (assembly GCF_055798465.1). Classification (NCBI taxonomy): domain Eukaryota; kingdom Metazoa; phylum Arthropoda; class Insecta; order Hymenoptera; family Formicidae; genus Pogonomyrmex; species Pogonomyrmex barbatus. Next base: position 2,647,959 of record NW_028297160.1, read on the forward strand.
AGATTTCGTGGATCTTTGTCCTAATCGTGGCATTTGAAACTGTATTCTTCGCTAACTCGTTGACCGGAGATCACATTTGCTCAAGAATAGAGAAGTTAGTATCAAAACACGGTAATTAGATACAGCTCATTTTAATAATTTAACAACTTATCTTCATAAATTTTCATAAATTTGATTTAATTATAAATCAAAAGTTCAAAATTATGACTTTATGCTTATTTTTTTATCATTGCACTAGACTGTACTAAAACTTTCTTTCTCACTTTCACAAACTTTAAACATCTTTTATTCCAAATATAAAAAGTACTTGTTTAACTGTAAAAAATTGTCCATAATAAATAATAAAAAAGCAATTGAAAAATTTAGGACACACACACACACACACACACGCGCGCGCGCGCGCGCGCGCGAAGATTATGAGTAGCTTCTTTAATTTAAATTGTTGATTATTCAAATCAGGCTTAAGCGATTTCGATTTTTAATTCGATATATTGGATATTTTTTTAAAAGACCTTCACCTAAATGCCTTGACAATGCAGCCAGCATATATAATACAAATCATTATTATGCACACCTCGCCTCATACCTTGCTGTAACCCGATAAGGGAATTGGATCAATTAGTGGTTAATTAATCGACTTTACAGTTATACGATTACATCATACGAGACTTATACCGAGCCGGTTGTAGTCAACTCGTTCACTTGGTGCCTACAAATTCCTCCAAGATGTCCCAAGACGTGGACCGAGCTACGACAACGATATCGTCTAAAGGTAAGTCAAAATCCTTCATAGTTTGTGACAATTCAACTTCATTGACAAATTCTATTCACGAATTTTTTTCTACCTAATAATTTAGGGTAAGGTATTAACGTTATTAATATTTATCATTAATTGTACGTTATATTTATAAAAGATAATTTTTATTTTACATATAATTTTCTCGTCCAAAATTTAAATTCGGAAAAGATAATTTTAATTAATTCTTTAAAATGTCATGGGTTTGTATATTTTACCATTTTATTTTATTATTATTTTTTTTCAATCAATTTAGTGACATAATCTGAATATATCAAAGAATTGAATAAAAATAGAGAATTTATTAATAAAATATGTATTTATGTCGAAAAACCTTCTAAAACCTTTCTTGATACAAAAATATCTACACAGACAATCTCGCTAATTTTATTATTGTATCCGTTATCAGCGGATTCTATCTCGATAATTTATAAGTTTCGTAAGTTTTCTCTAAGGAAAACAGCCGAGCTTTTTCAAAGGAAAATATATTAATCTTACAAAGACTTTGATATAAGCGAAATCGGTTATAGAAAACTGCGTTATAAGCAACAGACAAGAAAGTATCTACAAAAAATCAGCGACTATTTATAATCTTGCTTCATCTAGTTTTAATAAAAATCTCATAATTTAAAGTTTAAAGCCTGAATTTTAATCCTCACTTAGTCGATGACGGAAAGCTGGCGCCAACGGAATGCTTACGTTCGAAAGTGAAATTGCCCAAAAAGAAAAAGTTTCATTCGCGAAACAATAGATCCGTAATTTATTCTAATACAAGCGGAATTGCGTTGCGGAAGACGACGTTACGTAAACCCTCATTTCCACGCCTCGTTATGGAAAAGTGTCGTTTCCCAGGCAGTCTGAATGGAAAACTATCGGCGAAATATCTATCACGTGGCCGAGGTACCTATGTGGCAAATCCGTGTAGCACTCCACATACACACTATGCGATGAAAGAACCTGCCTATTCTTCCGCTTTTACCTCTTACTCTCCGTTCTTCTTTCGTGATACAGACGTGATACATTTCTTCTCCGTCTGTTTCTCCTTCTCTGTCGCTCCCGTCGCCGACCCGAGCTAATTACAGGGAAAGTCCGTATTAACAGCGACTGTCTGATTAAGTAAATAAATAAAAAGAATGCACGAAGTACACGAAGAACACTTGTCCACGTATACGTTAGAGCAAGTCCGGACAAGAGGGAAGGGGGAGGGGGAGGGGGGGGAATGGGAGGACGGGTGGCAGCTGCAATTATGTCCCGTGAAATGCGGAATTGACGAATCGTGCCGAAAGAAGGAGGAACCAGTCCTATCTCTCGAGATTACGAAACAATCCAGAAGCGGGCCATTAGCTGCTGAAAAAGACCTCGCACGACTTTGTACCGTACCTTCGCGGCGGTACCCCTCCGGGAGAAGAGGGGAAATGCCGGAAGTCGACAATTTGCGAAACGCTTAACTCGACGCATCGCAGGTAACAAGACAATTTCTCCGTAGGCAGGGGAAAAAAAAATCATCATATCCCTCTCGATAATATCATCGTTCTGAAGAATACACGTTTAATAACGCAGTGCGATAAGTAGTGCGGCCGACAAACGGGAGATTACGTGTGCACACGATTGATTGTATCTAATAAATACGCAATGCAACGCGATATAACGCAACGCAAGTAGATGTTCAACCAGGCCAGGCATGTTCGTAATTTAAGAGATCTCGACGTCGGGCCCCCGATATCGCTTCAATTAAGGCACGAATTACCGAGGCGCGCGGACGTAATAAAGACGATGTGAAATCTCGCGGCGATTTACACCGTCGGGGCACCCGATAACACGCTGCGCCGTACAAAAGTAAATTGCCGACGCTTAACGACGATGAAATGCGCGTCGTGTAAACAAAGTTTCCAGCGAACGACAAACGTGATGATTGATGTGTAAAAAATATCACGTGTTATCGATCAAAATCTCATGTCTCACACGTACGGATAAAATTAATTCTGGGAGACAAGATCGAAAATATAACATCAGTGAATTTAATTTTCTATATTTAAACAAGCCGTTAATTATAATGTTAATTATAAAGAGATATATAATACGTCGTCATTTTTGAATGTCTACAGTCAAGATGTACTTGAGAAGAGCAAAAAAATGTCAAAGGCCAAAACCTCGATTTTTAAGGGGAACATTGCAAAAGTTTAGAATAATAAATGCTGTATTTCTACATAAATTAAATAGATAAACATACATAAATCCAGTCGGAGATAAAAAGTTTTATGTAAAATGCCACAAGTCCTTGAGGCTTATTTAAATATGCAGCGATCTTTTTGTGTCAACGTAATAATTTAATGTGTCATTCGGTCATATCGAGTTCAAAAGATTGTGATTAGAAACTTCAGTCGTACTTCATTCTACTCCATTGCAACTTGGCGTTTAATTTGCGAAGAATATGCGAGGAAAACCGACGTTCTCTCGCAGGATTTCACGGTAAGTCGCGCAAATCGCTCGTCTGCCAATTAGATTAACAAGGCCTCTTGGAATCTCGGCCGGTCTTAAAAATTCGTGTGTGTTGCCGCGAGGACTCGGCCGGAAGTGAAATGATCTCGCTTGCGCTAACGCGCGTTTCGTAATCGGTATGCCGCGCCAGAGTGCCACATTACATCAAAGTCGAAAGGGAACGATCAGCCTAAAAATGGAAAATAACATGTATCGTGCGAGGCGCGTTCCCCGAGCCTGCGGAACGCCCGCATACGAAATGTAATCACACATGCCAAATAAGGTGCACGCATTGGCATGAATATACATATATATATATATATATATATACGTGAGCCATGTACGTGAGGCATTCTGTATGCCGTTTATTATATGGACAATGAACTTACTTCGTGCAGTCTACGAGAAAAAAGGATGTTTCGTCATTAAATCGAGAGTACGTCACGTGCAGTATTATAATTATCATATTGTTTCGAAAGTCTTTTTCTCTTGACAGAGAAATTTTATTATTTATATGTCTCTGTATAAAATATATTGTTTTGTAAAAAATAATTTTTATATATAAATAATTGTTTTTTCATAGAAATTCATTGAAACACACACACACACACACACACACACACACACACACACACACACACACACACACACAAAATCGCAAATTTGAAAGTAAAATAAACAATATAATTAATTAAATCGTGAATGTATTATTTCAAATAAGAAAGAAATATTGTCTATTTCATATTTATTGTGTATTTTACATTTTAATATTATTTTATATCATAAAGCTTTGTATCATGTCACATACATTAATTTATATTTAATATAATCAAATAAAATAAGAATAAACACCTTTTTCTCTTTTAAAAACACAAGTTAAAGGTAATCTCTCTCAACTAAAGAATATTCATATAAATATTTATATCCATTCAAGAATTTCAATGCCTGACGAATCATTTACATAATAGGCATGTAACTAATAAAACGTTATAGTTGCTGCAATTTATAACAATTTGCTTTAATTAATCACAATCAATTAATTAATCAATTACAATCTAATATAAATAGAATTACCTATAATTATTATACTTGCGATTATACTATTATACTGTACTGTTATATTTACTTTGCAAAGTAAGCATTGTCATATGATTTATGTTGAATGCAGAAATTAATATTTTTTTAAATTAAATTAAATTATTAGATTATTAAATTAATTTAATTAGTTAAAAGTTATATGAACAAAAGGCTAACTCAGTTAAAAGCTGCGTTAAAATTAAATTAACTAAATTAAAAGTTAATTTTATAAAGCATATTATTTATATTAAATTAGAATGTCGTAATTTAAAATTAAAATATTTTAAATAACAAAAACAATTACAATATGGATTATCAAACAAATTTAATATTTTTTATTTGTGAATTAAATTTATATGAAACAACAGAGAAATATTGTTTTTCTTATATAGGAATGCGTCTTTTTCTTTATAATTTTTTCCTCATCCACATGAATAAATTTTTAATTTAGGAAAAAAGTTAATAAGTTTATGTGTTTTAAAAATAACTAGTTGGTTATAAATAAATTTATTTAAAATTAATTAAGTTAAATTAACTAAATTAACTAAGTTAAAACTTATTAACTTTTTTTAACTTTATTAATTAATTTTTAATTTTTTAAACTATCGTTACTATCAACCTGATTGAATGACAAAACACGCGATAGCTTTCATCAAAGCTTTGCCAATATACTATTTATTGAAGATGCAGATTTATTCAGCGTACCGGACATTCTTTATGAATTCACCTCGTCGCTCGATTGAAGGTTTCGGCTTGTTGTCAGCATGAAACACCGTTGTCATGCATACGCGTGCGGACTGCGCAAGAAACCGTGCAATTAATAATGCAATGCCCACGTAAAAGCGACTCAACAGAGGCGCGAATCTCAGCGTAAGTGCCGTTGTGAAGCGAAGGTAACCGTTTGCATCGTTACTTAATTACCAAATGTTTTTCTGGAGGCTGATGAACGTGCGAACCTTATAACGCAAAACTGTTGCGTTAAACACGACGGTCCAACGCCGAAGAATCGCGCGCGAAACTTTTTTTTTTAATCCCCATCGTTGAGAGAAATGAGAGGAGAGCCAGACGCTTTGGGCGAGTAAATTGAAGTTACTAGCCGGTAATGAAGCTGAGATGAAGCTAAAACGTAATAAGTCGCTAATTACTAATCGCGGGAAATTATGGGTGAATAAAATGACCAACGTGTGAAAAGCGAAGTCGTTAACTTCCCAAGAAAATGTATTAAAGACATATATAAGTAACACATATAAGTAATGCGGCGATAAGAAATCGCTTACGTGCAATTCCTTTATAAAAAAGGAGATGTTAAGTTGCTCGCATTTCTCGAAGTTTATTGTTGCCGCTTTTCCGCTGATTGGTTCTTTTGTTGCGCTAATTTCGTGAGTTACTATCAATTTACAAATGACAATTTGTAAAAAGCGGGCGAGGTTAGTAGCGAATGAAATTTTGAATCGGTTTTGAACAAGGACAAAAATAAGATAAACAAGGATGAATAAGTTTCTATTTTTCATCACGACGGTACGTCGCTTCATCATCAACGAATAATATAAAAATGTATAATATGAAAAGCTTACTAGGGCGCGCTACTAAATTACATAACTACCTGCATGTTCTAGTAAGTTAAAAAATCGCTATTAGCAAGATATGCTAATATGTATGACGTAGTTGGCATTTGTAATTGCAATGTCACCCGATGATTGAATTAAAAAAAAAAAAAGAGGAATGTTCAACAAAAAAGACGAGCAAGATAATATTGTAATGAGCGAAAATTACCGCTGGACAAGTCGAGGTCATTTGGCGTTTTCTACTATGTTAGAAAACGTCTGAATTGCACAACTTTTGAGTAATAACACATAAACATTAGACGAGAGAGAAAGAGAGAGAGAGAGAGAAACTTTTACGCACTAGATATAGATACACATCAGGATATATTACATTATCGAGTTTAACTTTTTCGAGATATTTTGTAATATTAATTGAGGATAGTCGAAACATGTTTATAAAAAAACATTATTAATTTTTAGATATTATCGAATATTGCCTGTATTTTACATTATTGTTATTAATTTTAATTGTATCTGCTTGCTGATTTAAAATGATTATATAATCAAAGTATATGTTTTTATAAAATTATAAAAATACCTAAAAATTTCACGTAATAATATTGTATAATAATTGATGCATTCTTTAAAACGCATTGTAATTATAAATTTATATTTATTCTTCAGAAAACAAAATCATTTGGATCAAATAATCGGGCATCAGATTTTTGAAGTCTATGAAGTTAATCAAAACGGACATACAATATAATATAGCCCATTACACGGTTATAGTTGCAATATTGTAATCAATAACTTATCTTTCTTCTTTGTGAAAGAGAGTCTTATTACGCAAGCGAAAGGTTTGCTCTGGGAATTAATCATGTCAGTTACGGCGTTTAGTGGGAACAAAAAAAACTTTGACGTCAGTTTCCAATGCATCTGGTAGCTTGTCGTAAAGATCTTACAATTCCAAATGATTTATGACGAGACACGAAACATGTTCATCAATTAACTTAATAAGTTCACAGCTGAGATTTTATGAATATATAGAAATTATCGATCTATTCAATGTTAAATATTAAATTATGGTATGGTATAAATAAAAACGCATTGTCGTCTCAGTCACTATTTTATAATTGAATAAGAAATGGTTCAACATCAATTCTATTCGCAACATTTTTAAATTTAGTATAAAAATTTAAATTTTTAATATTAGATTTTAATTTCTGGTAAAATAATTAAAAAATATTTTGTTACCTGTTTATATTTTTAAAAATTAATGATAACTTGTCAACTTTATAATTTTCAATTATGTATAAGATTAATGATTTATTATGTAATTTAAATATGCATTTTACGTATTTTTAATATAATCAGCTTCGAAAAATAAGTTGAATTAAAAGAGTAAGAATACAGTTTGTAACATCATACGAGTATGCACAAGATACATATCAAAATAGCAAAATCTTCATGAGTATTACAGTGAAAGTGGAAGAGAGTGTTCAAATTTCACGACATCAATCAATTTACATATAATTCAGTTTATGTATCAGAGACCTTGTTCGTAAAGGTGTGTTATGAAGTCGTTATCTTCCTGATGGCGTGTCAACTGTCCAGTTGAAAAATTGGAACGTGTGAAATCTGCATAATAATCTGCGCCGCACATTTTGTGAACGACGCTTCCTCCATAATCAAGTAAAGGGGTACAGAAATGTCGAACAACACGATCGTATAGCATGTTGCAATATTTAAGATGAAATTCATATAATGCAATTACAGAATCAATGATGAACGATGATAAGAAATAATGTTGCATAGAAAAAAAAAAGATATTTTCGATATAATGTTATTTTATAGGTAAAAGTTTTCTTCTTATAACAGATTACTTCTTCGAAGAGAATTTATTTTTATTTGATAAGAACTTTAATAATTTCCTTTTCTCAAAAAAAATTATATAATAGCACATTAGAAAATAATTGATTATTAGAAATCTGTTAAAATTAAAATTAAATTTATGAAAAATATATTAATAGTAAAGCATATATAATATGATGATAAAGTTTCAAATTATAAATAAAAAATAAATAAATTAATTTCTTAATAAAAAGTAATCAAAATTAAATTAATCATTATTTTCTCAGTTTTCACAAATCAGTATATTTTGTTTCTGTTTATTATCATATTTTTATCTTTATGTATTATTTGGACAAGTTTAATCGATCAATTCAATGCCGCGAAGAGGAACTCGTTTACGCACGCGTGTCTTCCTCATCTTGTTTCTTCCTAGCTTTCTGTTCATCATCGTGGACCCTCTTCGTCTACCATCATGTGCCCTCTCTACATTCCGCGCGAGCCGTTCCCACTTTTACTCTCGTCAATGATTGAAATCTCATGCTTTAGAATGATATAACGATCGTCTTATCTCCGGAATTCTTGAAGTCAGTGAAATCGTTCTCTCAAAGCGAAGAAAAACATCAGACAAACAGCAGAACGATATGTCGTCATCTCTTCTTTCTCCAATACTGTATTTATTTTAAAGCTGACAATGTAAATGTTAAGCCTTTAAATTATCCAATCATTACATTGAAATAAGATCAGAAACTTAATAGTGCTTATCGAGATCTTGAATGTTTTGAAATTGCAAGTGCCTAAAATCAAAAGTGTTCCTTTGACATGATAGATATTTAGACAGATCTATTAAAATCGAAACGTATAATATATGCATATTGTAAAATATGTATTGCAGACGGAAGAAAAATCGAGGACTGTAGAGGCATGCTGCGAAGGATACAAAATGATTCCCGACGATGCGGAAGTGGATGCCAGGTGTTTGCCGCTTTGCGAAAAATGTGTGGCAGGTGTGTGCGTCGCACCGAACGAATGCCAATGCGATCCTGGATATCAAGGAGATGATTGCGCCAATGGTGAGTTAAGAATAAAATTAGCAATCATTAAGTAATGTTTGTTTCGCTTCGCCTCTAAGATTTATTAATATATTTCTATCTTACTTATATAGATTCTCATTAGTCATGTAAACTCGTAAATTTCACGACTTATAATTATAAAATACCTAAAACGTTTTATGTCTTTCGTGAATTTGATGTATGTTACTGATTTTTTTAGTTTTTTAAGTAAGATATTTTAGAAAAATTACATTTTAACGAAGAAATTACAATATTTTTTTATTATATTTGTAAATATTTTGATATTTTTATTTAATATAATATGATTTAAAGATTATTTTTTATTTTAATTTTATTTTTTATTTCAAGCTTTAAATTAACATAATCGATCGATAATCTAGCGAGTATGTAAATTCTAATTACAATTATTTAAGGTAATATCAATTTTGTCTGTAATATCACTGTCAACACAAATATCAGATCGACTTCTAGAGATGTTATTTAAAAAAAAAAAAAAAAACAACAAAAGAAGCTTTTAGAAGATCATTGAAACGAATTCCTTGGCTAGGAATTCTCAGCTTGCAACATCTTCTGTTTAGCGAATCGAACAAAATGTTTGCAGTACTAATTAGGCTGATAAATCGCTATGACATTTAGAAAAGTATATTTAAACTGAGGCAATAAATAGCACTGAATATACATGCGAAATCGATTGAATTAAACATCGGAAAGCTTCGAAGGTCTGTATAATTAATAGATCTGTATAATTCTCGTGCTAATTTCGCAATGACCGCCGCTCGAAAGTAGGATTTGGGATTAAGAAAATAAGCGATGCGTCGCCAGACGATTGTGAAATGAGATTGAGAGCGAATAAATCCGAAACGGGTAGCAGCAAAACGCAACGAGAAATTTCACGCTCCACGAAACGGACCGACCTTCTACGACCACGAGAACGTGCGTGTGAAATGACTGTTTTCCAGCAGATAGTACTTCCACGCGAATCATAATAATGAGTGAGATTTCTCATGTTCGTACAACACATCTCGTTGAAATCAATGTTAGCCCACACGTGCCGCTACGAAGTGTCATAATCATAGTTGCTGCAAAACAACAACAATCTAAAAGCTATAAAAAAAAATTCGAATTACTAATTTAATGCTAATTATTTGTCGGGTATTTGACCATCGAGCAAGAGAGAAGCTTAAAATATATTTGCATTTTTATTATTTTTACATCATAATTCTTTTCTCATAATTTAATATTTAGACTTATTATTAATGCCTATTAATTCAGCTGAGATTCTTTGCGGCACCCAAATCAAGATCTTCGAATTTTCTTGTATTTTTTGGCGATCCCGCGTTATAGTATTCTCGTGATAAAATTGGTGATAAATTGCAAATTCTAGATTCTCGACTTCTCGTTGTCAAATGAGCAAAAATCGTGGATTGCACGCAACTGTTGCGTCAATACGATCGGGGAACGCTTCGAAAGTTGCGGAAGCCCGGAAGTTACGAAGCCGCTACTTTCCCGCGAGCGTTCGAGAAGGTCGTGGGCGGTGTACAGTCGATCAGATACACGCGTCCGACGTTCGCATAATGCAATCGAGATGTCAATGCTTTATAAGAGACATTCGCGATGTATGACAATCGTTTGTCTTAAACATTTCGCAGATATAATCTACATCCAACTCATAAAGACTTATTAATTTCGCTTGCCTGCACTTACGAAACGTTTAATTGTCCGTATTTACATGGAAATTGCATCATTTTTTCATCTTGACTGTCAACTATCCATGAAATAATTCATATTATAATTTGAAGCAAAAACTTCTTTTAGGAGATTGCATAATGCAGAGTATTAAAGTATTAAATTTCTTCAGTGTACATGGGATGGTTTTGCTAAAGTAACTAAAAATTTGATCAGATATACATAGAAATGAAAATAATTTTGAGTTATCAAAATATGTCGCTTAAACATAATAATAATAATAATACTGCAAAAATTTTTTATATGCTAATAACCGATTTCTTAATTATTTTAACATTTATTTACATTATTTACATTATTTTGGCTCAACAAAGTTATTTTTAGATCTATATCTAGTTAAACTTTTAGATACTTCAGCAAAAATTTTTGGTGTTACATTAAAACGTTTTATTCATGTATTGATCCTATTTTGCAGCGTGTCCATTAGGACTCTGGGGTTCGCAATGTACAAAGACGTGCGATTGCGGTGAAACTAACTTCTGCGATCCTGTAAACGGCACTTGCCAATGTTCTCCAGGGCTGCGAGGATCTCGGTGAGTGTTTAAGAAAAAAATATCGTGCAACTAATATTTATCAAACGATAAATAAACTTGAGGAGGCAAAATATTTGCTTGGCACGTCAAGCCGAGTGATACTGTGAAAATAACGCTCTTCCTTTTGTAGATGCGAGGAGCATTGCGCGATCGGCCAATGGGGCCCGGATTGTGCAAACGAATGCATATGTCAAAACCGGGATAATAGCTGCGATGCCGTAACCGGAAGATGCCGTACCGACGACGACGCCTCTTCGATCGAGCAAATGTCGCCCGCTTATTTGCAGAGCTCTACTACCGACCGTCTACCGCAAATGCCCAGAATTAGTAATACGAAGCGTCCTGAGGTTGTCTCCGTGCCACGTGAGACCATCGAACGTCAAACGGAAGGTGAAACGATACGCTTATCAAAGAAAATGTTTGCTCGGGTCGCGCAACTGTTTGCCGAAAGATGTAGAAATGTATCTTCGCACTTTCGAAAGTTCGTTAGAGACGTCTCGATTGGAAGGATGTCTCGGGAAAAAGTTGTCAATTAGTTAAGTCCAACGTTAGGGAAAGCTCGCTATACTTTCGCGTTATGAAGAGAGCAAATATAATTTATCAGCAGTCACATCGTCATTAATACGCGACTTTTTTTTTATTCTCGCAATAATAGAGTAATAGTGATAGTCATAGATCTGTCTTATTTTATATAATGTAATTAAATAATTAGAAATTAATTAATTACAAAATTAAAAATTATGTAATGTTTGATTTTAACTGCAGATATTAGTGACAATTGGGAAGAACGAAATTACATACCAGAAACGACGAGTCCGGTAACAGCTTCGATCGCGGCTCCTCCTCAGGAGGCAACGACAAACGAGACACAAATAAAGGATTCTTCCACCACTGCGCGGCCTGTCATCGTCTTGGTATCAGTTCCCGAACGTAAAAAAGATATCGAGAAGGATAAGCAAAAGTTTGCGACGAAGGATGCTCTTCTCAGACACGTAAAAAGCAATGAAGACGTCGGCATGCCAAATGTTGACTACGTGAAAACCGTTCACAAAGGTACTATCCCGAGATATACTTCGGAAATGCGTAGAAAAGTCTTTGTCTTATCTCCATATATCATTTGACTTGACAAGTATTTCTGTTGACCGCAACAGATGACATTCAGACACCAACGCCGATCCCGTTGGACATCGCTCTGATTGTCGTCGCTGCGATCGTCTCGCTTGGTTTGACCTCGCTCGCAGTGATTATGGTTCTACATATGCGTTCGAAATTATTCGAAACCATTCGCCTCGCCATCTACGACGACGAGAAGACCAAGAGCCAAGAATGCGAGAACGTAAACGGCGGAAGGACGTCCACGGTGGTGAACGCCACTTTGCCCCGTAAGCATCGAGATTTATACGTCTTCACCTGTCTAACAGCAGTACTCTTTTCTGGATTGTCAGTGAAATCCACGTGTCCTTGACCCCGATGCTCCCGATCTAATCAAGTAATCATCTTGACGATAGTCTTGACCGTCATAGCCAACGAGAAAGCTATCTTGTTGATCGTGCGATATCGAGCCCTTTGTACGATCGGTAATCAACCATCGTGATGAAATCATCGCGTTTGTATTATATCCATCGGTTTCTTTCTGATTTCAGCATCCCCGATCCGCGCGAATCCGGTATTCGCCATTAATACTGAACCGGAAACGATATTCACGGTCGATGGCATTGAGTCATTGAATACTTATGCTAACGGGGCTGCTACGATCGGTCTGCGAATTTCTGGAAATTTTCGCGGTAAGTTTTGGTTCTTCTAATAAATTTATCGTATCCACGAGACATAACAATAATAAAATTATAATATTGTAATAATTGTACAGAAAAAGTTAATAAAAAAATCTGCCTATAGTAGCTAGTGACATATGAAAAGGAGTTTCACTGAAATATCCAAAATTTTGCTACAGATATATTTGAAAATAATTTTGTTAGGCCACTGAAGTAATTATATAAAACGATGTTTGAATTAAGCATTGGGATATTAAAAATCTATGTACTGTTGTCATGTTTAAAGTATCCTACATAATTTTTTAATGTCCCAAAAAAATTATTTTCAAATTTATATTTAATCAAATGTTTAAATACTTCAGCAAAATCGTTCCTTCCGTGCAGTAAAAACAATTTGTATAACGGAAATAATTTTATTTCCGTAAAAAATTATTAAATTGCTTTAATAAACTGTATATATATATATATATATTTTTTTTTTTATTATATATATTTATTTATTTATTTAATATTTATATTATTTTTGATATATCAAATATATCAAATAGATATTAATAGATTTTTTTAAATTGCAGATTTGTTACAAGATAGTCATTATGATCGACCATCACCAACTCTGATACGTCTGCAGACAAATATGGACCATAACACGGAACACTTGTACGACGAAATACCTTTGCAAACCACTCCATTGTCTAATCGCAAGGATCTGTGATCTGTGATCAAGGATCTGAGACATGTTTCTCAATATTCACCCACTTCAGTCCTCTAGTTAATAATACGTCATCATTCTAAAATAACCTTGACGCATTTTTAGGTGAAACGTGACATGTTGTGGATCGATGATAAGTCGATCGATCGACGAAAAATGCGCAAAAACTGGTTTTCGACCTTACGCATAGCCATTGAACGTGCAAGGCTGAACGTGACTGTAATAGAGTGGCACAAGCGGAGAAGCAAGTAGTTTTAGCACCGTACTGTCAGTGACCGACGGTAGAATTTAATCAGTGGAGCGTATAACTCCTTCTGAATCAACTATTTCATAGTTTAAACGGGATGACGTCAAATTGAGGGCGACTACACACCCGACTATGATTGCGCGTGAATGCGCAATTAGGTGAAAAGCGCGAAATAATAGTGTTCCGTGTAACGAGCAGGATAAAATACAACGACTGTCATTATCCAAGTGATATTAAACATTTGTATAGTCTGCGAGGGCGGAGCTATCTATTTGCAGATAAATAGATATGAAAATAATAAATTGCCTGGTATAAATCGGGCAGTCTCGTTCAGTATTGATGTAATTTATCGATATCGATATTACCGTTGCGCAAATAAATCTATCATTTATTTATTTCAATCAACAATACGAACGATTTTTTTCTTTTATTCGTTATCGCGTTACTACGAATTCTTTAATCAGTTTTAATCACATCCTGCAAAATATTTTTTTCTAGGCGTGAAATATCCTGCGATAATACAATGATAAATTTCCGAGTATATCAGTAATGATATATATAAATGATAATGTAATCAATGACACAAATTAGGAAGAGAAAATACACTTATTTAAATACAATTATTTTTCTGTATTGAAAATAAAACCAAAGAATTTAAATGTTATTTAATGTTATTTAATGTAAACATAATATACGTTCTAAGGAAATATAGTGTTAATATTATTTTTTAGATGTGCAACAATTTTTGCAAATAATTATAATAAAAAATATAAATAATTATCTATAGTAAATTAAAGTTATATTAAGTAAATATTAAATAAATTAAAGTTATATAAAGTAAATATTAAAATATTATATAATATATTAAAATATTAAAATATTAAATTGCGTAAGTTTCTTTTAAATATTATATTAAAATGTAATCTTATGTAGCAATATATTTATAAACTAGGAATTGAGAAAAATAATAAGTTATATTATCATCTTTAGCACTTCTTTCTCTTGTGTTTTCCATGGAAGAGAAGAAAACTTTCCGTTTCTATGTCACGCGATAATTTGATATATCGTTTAAGTCCGACACAGAGTATTTGCACTCGTTTCAAGGAAATGTTATTTGCAGTCAGCATTAGCTTATCGTTAGTTAAATAAACAAATATCGTGCACTTATCGTTTATTTAACATATATTCCTGTGTTATTATCATCCCGATTTGCTCATATATATATATATATATACTCCCAAATGATATCAAACAAATTGCGCAAAGATAAATTGTTAAATATGTAAAGCAAAATTTATAAACTACATATACCAAAAAACGTATAAATTTTGCATAAAATTTAATGTAATGCCTACATTAAAACAAAAAACAATTCTATCACTTTATTTTAGAAACTTAAAAAACATTTTCTCTTTAATTAAAACAATATATTTATCATAAAACTCATAATAAAATTTTTTTCAGATAACCCCATTCAGATAAAACAAATGAATAAATATATCTCTTAATTCTTAATATGTATCCTTAATATATATCTAATATATATCCTTTTTTACAGCTAATGTAATATTTTAATATGCATAACTGAAATATAATTTTAAAAATGTTCACTTTTTCATTTTCATTATTCAATTTTTTTCATTAAATTCTAAGAAAATCTTATAAAAGCTTGTAATTTTTATAATCCCCGTTATATGAAGAATATCTTCTTATAATAATGTTAAGCTCAAATGTAATTGTGATACATTATTTTATCCTTTCGCTTTGCGCACACACGATCAATAATGTATTCACCCGGTTAAAGCTATGAGCCTAATGAGTCAATTATGGCCCAGTTAATAGCGATGACCTAATCCAATAATTTAGATAAGAGCGGAGTGTGGAAAGAAATGGATATATGAGCGCTTTGGCCCCATTTGGTCTCTCCGACATATCGATACACATAACCGATAACCGTTTTTGTGAAAGAAAGTGTTGCGTAGTTTAATCGAAAAAATGAAAACCGCTGACCCCTGCGATATCTTTATCGCCATGATGCTTACTCTTTGACCGAAAATAAGTTCAGTAATAAATTCGCGATCGTTCATGCAACATGCCGAGATTGCTGATTTGCCTGATCGTTTTTACATGCCTTGGTGTTGGCACCTGGGCACAGGGTGGGGTGAAAGGTGGACATCGGCCACGTTACCCTACGAGCGGGAGTCATGGCACCAATTCCTCGCAGGCTGGCCTTTGCTATAAAACGGTGCCGTAAGTAATCAGCTTATCGGAATAAACATTATAACCCTGACAATAATACACTACTTTCTGGTTATAAATTTTGTTACATTCAATCTCTATTGAAAGAGGCGGCATTAAAATTATAATTCACGTGCCTTTTAGATACAGCCATATTTCAAACTCCAGCGGATCGCCTTATAATACCATCCCTCAGCCGCCCGGAGGTCACCCCGTAAGTAAAAGTCTTCTGAGAATCAAAGAATCGTTTTCACGGAGGAATTAATTTTTGATAAATATAACAGAGATTAGATCACAGGCGATAATATTTCTGAGAGTACATTTTTTTTATTACGTTAATTGACAATTTCTCTGATGTTAAAACAAATTAATTCCGACGTGAATTTTATAAAGCAGATTATTTTTGTCAGCATAACGATGGCTGGATCACCATCCTGGACTGTTGTGACGGCTACGAGCGCAATGTGACTAGCGGCCTGTGCGAGCCGCAATGTGATCGCGGCTGTTTCGGTGGTCGCTGCACGGGTCCGAATATTTGTAGCTGTCCATCAGGATGGCATCCTCAGGATGGTGTCTGCATGCCCGTCTGCTCGTACCCGTGCCAAGAGAACGCCTACTGTTTCACCCCCGAGGTTTGCACGTGCAAACTGGGCTACGACGAGATCAACGGTCAATGCAAGCCAATCTGTCCCAACGGGTGCGGCAGGCACGGCGAATGCGTGGCACCGCGCATCTGCAGTTGCAGGCAGGGATACGTCCTGAACGAGCGCAGGGAGTGCGTGGCCGCGTGCGAGGGCGGCTGCGTGCACGGCGTGTGCAGCGGGCCGGGCGTGTGCACCTGTAACGAGGGGTAATTAACGCTTAACGGGGGCGTAAGGACCCCTTATCCTTCGAGTCCTCTCCGATGTCTCCTCACCGCGCAATGTCTTTCCGCATCTCGGCGATATTCCGCGCGATAATTAAACTCTGCCTGATTTCACTCGTACAGTACGCCAGTAACCACCTGTTCCCGAAGCGAGTTACCCGCGACACGAATAATTGATAAATCAATGTTGAACTCGTCAAAAATAATATTGCACGCTGAAAGCAATTATATGTCGTCCGTGTAACTGCTTTCGTATACGTATACATATAAATCAGCCGTTTTGTAATTCCCTTACGGGGATCTACTAAGTAATGTTATTTACCCTGTCACTTGATGTCACGCGTTTAACGTTATAAACGTAATAAATTTGCAAACATTATATGTTTTGCGGAATGAGTGTCGCATAGATCGTGTATACAGGATGTTTCACAGATGCTGTTTCTCAATTACGAATTTTTTGACGAATACAAAATTTTAACTCAAAATTTTCCTGACTCCTGATAAAATTCTGAAAATCTCCTTTGTTAGTTAATAATAAATAAACATTCAAGTGTAAATAATACCATATCGATTATTTTACAGGTACACCAACCCGCCTAACGACCGCGAGTCCTGCGTTCCCCATTGTCCGAGCGGTTGCCTCGGTGGTGAATGTGTCGCACCGAACGTTTGCAGATGCAGGCCCGGCTTTACGCTTAATCAGACCGGCACTTGCATACCGGACTGTCCGGACGGTTGCGACGGGGGCGAGTGCATCTCACCCGGCGTTTGCAGCTGCAGACCCGGGTACACGAGGGACCGTCACAGTGGCAGATGCGTTCCGAGTACCACAGGTTCGTCGCAGTGCGGATTTGGTTACATAGTCGATCCCGACACCGGCAGATGCATCCCCGCGCCAACATCACAACCGTCACAACCTGTCGGCAATTGCAGATACGGCTGCGGTCCGCACGGTGTGTGCGTCGGATATAATCGTTGCGCCTGCCAGCCAGGATTCGCCGTCGATCCCGACACTGGCAGATGCATCACCATCGCGACCTCCACAATCAACTCGACCTCCTCCTCGCAATGCAGATACGGCTGCGGACCGAACGGCCGATGCGTTGGCCCGAACGTGTGCGTCTGCGAACCGGGCTTCCGAATCGATCCCGACACCGGAAAGTGCATTCGGCACGACGTCGGTGGCACGGACGAGAATATCTGCCAGCATCCGTGCTTGAACGGCCAATGCACTGGACCAGATCAGTGCACGTGCAACCACGGGTACACGCACGATGTTCGTGACATTACGCGTTCCAGATGCGTACCGGTGTGCGTAGGTGGATGTCCGAACGGCGTGTGCACCATGCCGAACTACTGTATATGCAATCCCGGATATCGGAAGGAGAGCGGTGTCAAAGGTCGGCAAAGATGTGTCCCGGAATAAATAAGTCAACGACACGCGAGACATATTGTTACAATTACTATTAATTTGGCAAGATGTATAATTTCAAGCATTACGGTCAACTGAAACTGTATACATAAATTGATAATATAAATTATAAAATATATTTGTACGTATTCTTTTACTTCACGCAGTATAATGCAATATAAACACGTATATATATATATATATATATATATATATATATATATATATATATATATAAAAACACGTGGCAAGTAATAATACAAAAATAAAATATTCTCACTTGTTTAATAGTATTTTTAAATTTTAATAATTCTTTTGATATGATTATATACTAGATAACATATATAATTCTATCTATATTATTAAATAATATATTGTAGAATAATCATATAATTTTCTTAGAATAAATAAAGTATTTGATACATGAAATTTTAATAATAAATACATTAATTACATAGTAAATATAGCAAGGCTAATTATAACATAAGGTATAAAATCTTATAATTATGCAAGTGAAAATAATATTAAATTAATTACAAATTCAATTGCATGCAACTGCAACTTTATCTTCCACATCAACCAATAATTTTGCATTGTAAATAGGTTAACATTCTTAGCCCAATACATCAACTTAAATAAGTTTCGCTCAAGAAAATGTTTCATTTATGCATGCTGTTAAACGGAATCAATTCATTTACGCCATAGAACAATTATGCAGTTTCTCTCCAGAGTTCGATGCAATGCACGTTTCTTAAAAAAATGATTTGTAAGATATTTTATAATTTTGCATATTATATATATGAGTAATTTAACAAATTTTTATTATTTTCATGATAAGATAGAAAATTTTCATAAAGTACTTTGTACTTAGCATAATTCATAATTAGTGGTAATTATTATTGTAATTTTTCATTCAAAGAAGAATTTTCATTAATTTATATATATATATATATATATATATATATATAAATTAATGAAAATTCTTCTATATTATATATTATATATTATATATATATATATATATATATATATATATATATATATATAATATAGAATTTTATATATATATATATATATAAAATTTCGCGATGCAATTCTGAAATGTAAAAAGATATTATAAAAGATATATTATATATTATATATAAAATATAATATAAAAAGTTATAATATGTATATGTATATATATATATATATATATATATGTATATATATATAATATATACATATTATAATATCTTTTTACATTTAAGAATAGAATTGCAGACATTTCAGAATTGCATTGCAAAATAATAAAAAAGTTTTTAACAATAATTTAAACAATAATTTTAATTAAAGGAATATATTTTATTGATAAAAAAGGTTTTTATGGATTTAAATGTAGCTGCTGACAACAGCTTACATCCTGTCAGATTCCGATAACGCAGTATTCTCATAGCATTGGAGAAAAAGCTTCAGTTTAAGTTGTGACTGGCGTAATACACGTTATAACTCCACAATTATTCGTCCTCATCAAAACGCACATTCAAAAATATTTGTTTAAATATATTTAGCAATAATGAAATTTTTGTATATTTCATTTATTCTCGCTATTTTACAAAACGGATTGATTATTGAGATTTTGGTTTGGATCAATGGGCTTCCTGTAAATGATAGGACGTTTGCTAATGGGACTTGTTATAAAATAGTTAGGTAAGATTGTTATATTCTGCACGGAAAAGAGCAATTTTGCTAAAGAGAGAGCGGAAATGAGAGAGAGAGAGAGAGAGAGAGAGAGAGGGAGAGAGAGAGTATACCTAAAAATTTGGTCAAATATAGATCTAAAAATAATTTTATTTGATCGACAAAATTACTATACAGGTTGTTGTAAAAATAAAAAATAATTTTTGACCATCTGAAAATTTGACTTCCCCATATAATTATTTTGATGACCTAATTAAACCTTTTTCAAATCTATATCTGATTAAATTTTTAGATTCTTTTAGTAAAACTATTCTTTTTATGTATAAATCAAAATAAATAACTTAACAAAACTTTCAATGACAATAAAGCATTTAAACACAAGATAATATTATTAAAATTATGCGGTGTTTACAGTGTTTTAGAATCCACTAGAGTTCCATATTTAGAGACATACAAACAAAAAACATGGGGTATTTTTTATAAAACTCAAACTCGATGGAATTTTAGAATTGAGGTAAAGTTGAATTATAGACTTTTTATTCTGATTTGCAATAATGTAATAAAATCAAAATTTTTTTCTATGAAAAATATGTTTTTAACAAAAAATAAAATAATTATATTAATATATGTATATAAAGATATTTTTGAAGAAATAATTGAAAAAAGGACAAGTAAAATATACGATATATAAACAGTATATATGCAGTTTTAATTGTAATTAATATTAACATTTCAATTCATTATTTTTAATAACATCTTTTTACAATTCTTCTATAACATTTAATTAAAAATTGTAAAATTTTAATTAAGCTTTAATAGAAAAAAATACTTTTGTTTTCGAGCAACAAGCAATATTGTTTTTACTGATCAAGTTAATCTATTACAACATCCTATAAGGATAGTATTTTATAGTATAGCTATATCCTTTTACATATATAAATAAATTATATATATATTATTATATATAAATAAATTTTACAATATCTCTAATAAAATCTCGTTTCTGTATTCAGTATCACAGATCATGGCGCGAAGAAGAAGATTGTTGCGATGGATATGAGCGATTAGGTTTAAAATATCCTGTACTATGTAAACCAACTTGCATACCTGATTGCGGAGAAAAGGGTGATTGCATTAGCCCAAATGTATGTTTATGCAATTATGGATACAATACATCACGAGTATATAGTTACAACGGCTGCGTTCCTCAATGCTATCAATCTTGTGTACATGGTAAATGCGTTGCACCGGACATTTGTGAGTGCAATTTTGGATACCGATGGAACAATCAGTCCCACCATTGCGAAGCTGTCTGCACTCAGCCGTGTCCTACAGGAGCATATTGTTATACACCTGATCGGTGTCTTTGTAAAACAGGATGGAAAATGATCATCGATAATGACAACAAATTTATGGTAAGTAAACACACAACGTGAACACTTTGTTTCATTTATTTATTTAACTTAAATTTTAATAAGTAATATAATATCGATGTGAATATAAAATAGAAATTGAAAATTATTTACAACAAGTCTTAACTATATGATGAAAACAACGCTAATTTACAAAAAGATACTTTGTTTAATTACTTTGAATCAGACAAAATGTTTTTTATACATTTTTGCTGCTAAAACGACGATATTTTATTTAATTATTTTGAATCAAACAAAATGTTTCTTATAGACTTTTTCTGCTGCTTCAAACTAAATTTTATCATCACGTCAGGTTTTCAAAATAATTGAATTTAATGTACAAAAAAATGGCTTTTTGCGATGTTTAAAATTTCCTTGTGAAAAAGATTAATAAAGATGTTATCTTAAAATTCTGATCAGAAGTCAAGATCATTGTTCATCCTCTATAAAATGTTCTTTTTTATTTTAATATCTTGTTTTTTAACTATGTTATGAAGGATTTCAATACAGAGTTTTGTGAAAATAACAAATTTTTTTCCTTTGTCGATAAAATCATATATATTTATAATTTGTATTTGTTTTACACACACACACACACACACACACACACACACACACACACACACACACACACACACACACACACACACACACACATAAATTTTTGCGGAATTTTTCATGATAAATTATCTTGTGTATATGTATTGATAACCACAAACTGCAAATTATAAATATATATGATTTTATCGGCATAGGAAAAAAAAATATCTACGGTGTTTCATTTTAATTACCCATTCTAAATATTTAGAAAAAGATGCATCTTCAAAAAAAAAATATTCAAATTAAAATTGTATGACAGAGGACAATCAATAAGATCAATCTTCAAAAAAAATTGTCGCGTTTGCGATACTTTAAGAATGTTCCCATGCTAGAAATAGTTCTTAACTTTAATTGTTTATAACTAAAGAGTAACATAATAATCACAATTTTATAAAATAAAAAAAATGTATAACATATTTATAATCAGCATTTTGATCATATATTTTTGATCAGCATTTCAAGATAACCTTTCTTATAAAAAAAATTTAATATTGCAAAAAAAAGACGTTTTAAATATTTCAAAAATTGACTGATGAAAGAAATCTGCATATTTCTTATGGATTTTATGGTTCTCGGTCAAGTCTTTTTATATTTTGAGAAATTTGATCCAGGTATCCTGATTAAGAGTGTCAATGGGCGCGATCTCTTGAATTAACATTTTTCGAGGTATAACTGATCAAACTTGGCTAATTTTCATTATTGCGGATATTGGGCGCTGTAAACAATCGCTGTTTTTCGGTTTTACATAATCCTACAGACTTGAAAAAAAATACTTAGATGAACCTCGTAACATGCTGATAAAAAATTACCATAGCGTTCCACTTCGCGACCTCAATTGTTGCTGAAAATAAACAATAAATAATATCATATGGATAAAGTCAATGTGCATGCATGTTTCCGCTTTTAGCATTATCCAGGTTGAACGACGTAACGATATCACAACCCTTTGTGATGCTTTTTTAACGTGAATCCTCTTGCCTCTCACGGATGAAATATTAAGTCAGTTATTAACAGATCAACTTGAAAGTTTTAAATTGTTCAGCTATTCCTTTGTCTTACATCCATTGTTGTATTCAAAAGAATGTCAACTGGATATTCAATATTTGGCCTATGATGTGTATATCCCAAATACCATAAAATGTTCGTGCGCACAGATACCAAGGGGTTCTGACTCCAGATTGTCAAGTACAGAAATATCCAGTGATGAAGTTGTCATCATATGTCATTGACATGCTATGTCAATATATGCTATATACGATGACGTATGCTATATACGAAGAATTCCGAAATGAAGAAGATAATAACAAGTGAGGCAAGAGGATTCACGCAAAAGAAGTATCTCAAAGGGTTGTGATATCACCACATCCGTAATTCAACGTTGATAATGCCAAAGGCGGGAACATGTATGAAAATTGACTTTATCCGTATGATAAAGACTTTATTCATTATTTATTTTTAGCAACAATGGAAGTCGCGAAGTGGAACACTATTATGGCAGTTTTATTTTTATCAGTATGAGGTTCAAGGTATTTTTTTCAAGTCTGTAGGATCATGTGGAACCGAAAAACAGAGATTGTTTATACTATCCAACGTCCGAAATAATAAAAATTTGACTAGTTATATCACAAAAAATGTTAATTTAGGAGGTCGCGTCCATTGACATTTTTAATGGATACCTGGAACTACCATTTTTCAAAATATGAGATTTGAGAATCAAAATTCACAAGAAATGTGCGGGATCCTTTGGCTTGCAGCATCGTCTTCAGCATTCTGGTTCAAAATAACTTTGAGCTGTAAACTAATGTAATTATTGCAATAAATCGTTTAGAACACATTGATATTACAGATAATTCACTATATAAAAAGAGAGTATCATAAAGATTCATATCCTCATTTAGACGTGCGAGCCTGTTTGCAAAGAAGAGTGTGTTCATGGCAAGTGCACAGATCCTGTTGCACCTTGTACTTGTGATGACGGTTACAAACTTGAAGGAAACAGCGCATTTATCTGCAGTCCAATATGCAATCCCGGTTGTTCCTCACACGGCAAGTGTACTGCTCCCAACGTGTGCACTTGCAACGAAGGCTACTCATTGAAGCCTCCAAACATTTGCAAACCAATCTGTAGCCAAGCTTGCGTTAGGGGCACTTGCACAGCTCCCGAAACTTGCAGCTGCAACACGGGGTACGGACTACTGGAGAACTCAAAGTATATCTGTGAACCAATCTGCGAAAAGGCTTGCCTCAATGGAAAATGCACTGCGCCTGGGGTCTGCACGTGCAACGAAGGATTCCGATTAAGCGACAACGAGACAGAGAAACATATTTGCAAGCCTCATTGCGAAATATCCTGCGGACCATCCGGCGTGTGTATCGCACCGGATGTCTGCAATTGTTTCAAAGGATTTCATCCTAATAAAACGCAAATTATCACCAATGTTAGTATCATACTTGTAAAATTATCTCACACAGAAAAAATGTCCAAAATAGATCACGGGGATATATCATAAAGATATCGTAATATTTTTAAAATATTTCAATGAAATACATATTGTAGGCATTTCCGCAATATAGAATATCAAATGTTGTCAATGTAGCATAGAACGCTTACAATCTAACGAAATTTATAACTTAATAGAATTTATTATTGATTTTCGTAATTACCTTTGTTTACTAATTTCTATTATTAGTCATTTTAAATAACTGTGTCAAATCTATACGAATATATACAGGAAGTACAATTTTCCTGGAATATTTAAAAATTTGGCCAGGTATAAAAATAATTTTGTTAAACTATCAAAATAATTATTTAGAACGCTTAATGACGATCCTGCAAAAGCTTTTCATAATTTAGTAACCAACTGAAACGTCCTGCATAATTATTTTGATCCAAACGAGATTATTTTTAAAGATCTGCGCCGAGTATTTAAATACTTAAACAAACCTATCATTTTGTTTAATTAAAGCCGAAAATAGTATTTCTATTGTTTAAAGTTTACTTCAAACAAATTAATCCATTAATTTTTAATATCTATATGAAAATTATTGATTTTCAGAGTACACATTATACCTGGAATGACTGGGTTTGCAAACCGGTCTGCGAAACAACATGCATCAATGGATACTGTAACGCTCCGGGGATGTGCAGTTGCAATATTGGTTATCAGCCATCAGGGGGCAACGACACCAGTGTCTGCTTACCCATCTGTAATCAGAATTGTGTCAATGGCTTCTGCAGTGAACCTGAAACTTGCACATGCAACGAAGGTTATGGTCCTTTCAATTCCTCGAACATATGCGAGCCCATCTGCGAGACTGATTGCATCAATGGACATTGCACTGCGCCAAACGAATGCACCTGTAACTCCGGTTATCAACCTACGGAAGGCAATCATACGAGTCTCTGCGAACCCATTTGTAATCCAAGTTGCAAGAACGGTATCTGCGTACAGCCTAACAAATGCGATTGTAATCCGGGCTACCGTTTATCGACAAGTCTCGAAGCAAATACGTGCGATCCTATTTGTCATCCGGCTTGCGAAACAAATGGGATTTGCAAGGCCCCCGATCTCTGTGTCTGTGAGGACGGTTATCGCATGGTTTTTTATGAAGAAGGAAGCGTCCCGTTCAAATGCGAGCCAATTTGCAGCGTCGAATGCGGCAATGGCGTGTGCACGGCGCCGGATGTTTGCACATGTTTTGACGGCTATCAAAGGGCTGAAACTGGCGGATGCGAGCCTTTCTGCTCGATCTGTGTCAACGGCACATGCGTCGCACCTGAGGTCTGTGAATGCGATGACGGATACAGTCTACAGGAGGAAGACTTCAATTCGGAAGTAGAGAAATCGATCGTGCCTGAAAATGGAACGAAAAACGGAAGCAAATGCATGCCACGTTGTGAGAGTTGCGACAATGGTGACTGTGTGGCTCCGGGCGAGTGTAGATGTCGTAAAGGCTTCGTGAAGTTCGAAGGTATCTGCGTGCTCGCGTGCCCGTATGGCTGCGATACTCACGGCGAATGCATCGATGAGCATAGAATTTGTGAGTGCCATTACGGATGGACTGGACTGCGATGCGATCGACCAATCTTCTGCGTCTCAATATTGAATGACGAAGGAAATCGTACCGAACCGTGGGTATACAAATATCTATATAATATTTTTTAAATTCATATTTTTTTGACAAAACAGATAATATAAATTAAATAATATAACAATATTAATAAATTAATTGGTTATTTCTTCATTAAGATAATTTTTTATTGTTTATCTTGGCACACTGAGTCTGTAAGTAATTTTCTAGTAGTTTTTCAATAGATATCAACATCAATAAATAAATTTGTCTGTACATTAGACAAATTTACAATACAATATTATAGTTTCTAATATACAAGCAGTTATTAAAATGTATATTTGCTTTAATCATTTTATTTGTAAATATTTTTAATATAGTTTTAATTTTTAAACACATTTCTTACATATTTAACATTATTTATCTTTTTTCTATCTGTCTGTATCTACTTCGTATCTGTCTCTTGCCTATTTTACTTTTTCTCCACTTAAGATATAATTATATTCTCTATTTTTTGGCACACTAAAGTTTCACAAACTCAGTAATTATATACTGTATTAAAGATAAAAATAAATAAAAAAACTAATTATTACAGATATAGTCAGCAATTTCCAAAGATTATTATTTATGCAGAAATCTCAATATTAAAAATTCAAAATTATCTTGAAAATATACTGATCCTGTGTAAATTTTTTGCTTGGATCAATTTCACTCCATATGCCAAAAAGTTAAACTTTATAATATAATAATATTATTAATTAATAGATAAACAAGAAAAAAATAAACATCTCAATATCAAGATAATTCTATATTTATTATCAAAAAAGGATTTTGACAGTAACATGACATCTGAAATAAATTGCTTGTGAATTATTTATCTTTTATAGATTGACAATTATTAAGGAATGTAACACTACGATCGAGTATGTATTTATAAATAACCCAGTATGTCCTGAATGTACTAAAAAATATATAAATAATGAAACTTTGTGCTTTGAAATGTTCGTCAACGGCACAAAGGATGAAAAGCAAATTGGCTGTTTAATGACTAAAGGTTCGTATAAAATTTATTTCAAATTTGTACAAATTTATATACTAAATTTTAGTTAAGATTATAAAAATTGTACAAACACAGAGATTATACAAATTTATCACATTTCTATATCCAAGAAATAAAAAAATTGAAATTTAAAAATCTTTTCTAATTATATAATGATGTAAATTCATTAAAAAGGTAATAAATTTATAGAAGAGAGAGGACGATCGATCGATGTGGGACGGTGAAATATTGTTCCATTTTGTATAGTTTTCATTGAAGTCTAGGTGCAATCAAAATTACTTTATTACAGCCTATTTAGACATTATAGGATAGTTATTGGTTATTAGTATTCAGTTTTTATAAAAGTTTCAGTTTTGCACGTAGCAGAGATTTTTACAGATAGAACTTTTATATTCATAACGTAAATTTTAACAAGTTTTCTTTATAATATTTGCTACAATCAGCGAGAACATGTAAATGTGAAATCGTTTGCGAGAAATTTTTCCAAATGAGAGGTTTTACTTGCGATTAACGCATAGATGAGTTAATCATTTAATTTAATAGATCGTGAAATTTTACTCTCTTAAGACTCTTAAGACGCTCTTATATTATTATTAACAAGAAGCTGAAGAGCTTCCTTAGATGGTCCGTTAAGATGAAAATGTAATTGATTCTCGTGTTTCTTCGCGATTTACTGGATTATTTTATTAACATGCTAACTTGGATATACCAAGGTCAGCATGAATAACGTCGTTCCTGACATATCAGGGAACGTTAACTATGATTCGTAGTATTTGATTCTGAACAGTTTGAATCTTCTTTCTGTTAACTTCTTTCGCACACTCCTGAAAAACTGCACTATAGATCCAAATCAGTTTTAATATTTGATCATAAAGCAATAATTTATCCACAACTAGTTGAGAGTTACGTTCAAGTAGCCAATATATCTTCCTTAATTTAAACTTTATTTCGGCACACTTGTTGCGAACATGATTTCCAGATGAGGCGCACATCCAGAGTCATTCCCAAATACTTTATTAAATAGTTGAGAGATGATGACATGTTAATTAATTATTTCTGATTAATATTGGGATTTTCTTAGAGTATATATTACATGGACAAATTTGAACTCATTAATTCTAATCCTTCATTTTTTTTGCTCCACTCCGAGGTGTCATCTGGCATTAATTGTAGCTTTTCAATTGCTTTAGTCAGTTATTCACAGAAAGAATTGCCATGTCGTGAGCGAACGTGACCAGCGTAGATTTCCTCTTCGGGACAAGTGAATAACAAGTAGAGCATAAGGCTCAAAACACTACCTTGTAGAACGCAGGCGAGTATAGGTCTGAAACTGGAGAGATTTCATCTTCACATTTAATTCTAAAATATCTACTTGTAAGACATGATTTTGTCAGCAGGTAGTAGTCTTTAAGCAGCATTTGATTCAACTTATAAAATAGTTCTTCATGTCATACCTTGCCTGTACTACATCGAGAAACACAGCAGGACAATATTTTCCCTCTTCGAAAGCCTTTTCTATTATATAATGTTAGCTACTCGGTGCACTTGATCAATCGTGGAATGACAATTACGGAAACCAAACTGAGATGCTGAGATATGAGTTTTTTTTTTCAATTATTGGAATAAATCGATTTAGTTTTTCGAATAGCTTGGAGATTATCGGGAATAGCGATATTGGTCGATAAGATGCTATCTCGTTTTTAGATTAATCAGGCTTAGGAATCATTGTGATTTACGCTGCTTTCCAGGATTGCAGGAAATGTTTCAATCGTTATAACCGTTATAAAAATTAAATAATTGTGTAACTAGATTAATAGCTTTATGAAGTAACGCCTTTAGAATTCGCATCGTAATTAGTTCATACCCTGGTGCCTTTTTTGAATTCGTGCACTTTTTAATCATGTGCTTAATTTCTTTCGGCGAAATTAGCTTTAATTAGACTTTCAAAGACTAGCATCTTTATTTGTTTCTATGTGTAGCATTTTCCGATATAATCCTCAGAGCCTACGTCAGGCTGTAATGTTTTTTCTAAGTGATTTTCTAAGTGAACAAAGGCTTCCGCTTTGTTTCTATTATCTCTTGCCCAGCAAGAAATAACAGAAACCTATTATAAGCTTTTTTGTAAGGAGGATTGTGTAATTTGAACTTTTTCAATCTTTTAGTGGCCTTCCAAAGGAAATATTCAGATTCCTTAGAACAAGATAAATTTTTCAGATAGGATTCAAAGCTATCGTTCTGGATTCTTTGTAGAAGACGTTTGAGTTGTTGAGCAAATCGATTAGCGATAGTCTTGTCATCCGGATCTCGGGTTTCATGCTATCTCTTTCGTTTTTCCCTTACTTCCTAACTTCAATTGGATAGTTTAATTCACTTATGTCTCTTTCAAAACACCGAAGGTGTAACAACTCAGGCATCATGCCTGGATAGCTACAATTGACTGCTCATCAATTGACTGACTCAGCAGCATCATTCAAATGTTCATTGATTTTGAGCAGAATCGTAAGTTTGATTATTTGCTCGAATTTTTCTCGGAATAAATCCCAGCCAGTTCTTCTACTAGTTAGAGCGAGCTGTTTAAGAAAAGCTGCCTTAATTGTTAGAATCACTAGGGAATGGTCTGATGACAGCTCGTCGCAACTTTTAACTTTTGTCTAGTTTTCATTAATTTTGATCATGAAAAAATCAAGAAGATTCGGAATTTTATTTGAATCGAAGGACCAGTATGTTGGACAACTTGAGATAAACTTATGCTGTATTTTAAGAAGTATGTTAGAGATTTAATATTTTATATTTTTAATGTAATCTAGCTTAAAGGCCTTGAATGTGACTTTCAAATAATGTAATTGAATTTAATGTGTGATATAATGTGATATAATATGGATACGAATTTGACATATAAAGTTTATATGTACGGTTTTATATATATTATGTACGGAAGAGAGTCATGGAGCATTTGCATTGTGAACGTCGCGAGTGTCGCGAATCTCAAGAAATTCCATCATTTCTCTCACATTGCATAATATTTACTAGTACAGAAAAGAAATTATTTTTAAAATTATTTTTCAAGCCAAAAAAATTCGTTGAAAAAATCAATTTTTTTTCAAGTAGAAATACATTTTATAAAATGTTCATAAAACCTGTTTGTTTTGTGGCACTTATTAGTGTGTAAGATCTACAAAGGATAATTAATTTGATTTTTTTATAAATAAAAGTGTCTTTATGGCATTAGTTAGTAGTATGCCACGATCTCCTTTCTATCTCACAAACGCACCCTTTTTCCTCCCTCTTCAGTAAATTGTAAATTATGTTCGTTCTATATACCGAACGAATTTCTATCTATAGAATGATTGATAGAACTGTATGCCTAACAAACTTCTATCCATATAAATTACATAATCCATATAAATCACATTATTATCTAATGAGTTATTTTAAGAAAACAAAATGATATTACACTACCATCTTCTCTCTCCTATTTGCTTTTTCATATTTGAATATATTTTTCGTACTATAATTAAATTTAAATATGTACATAATGCATTGGAATTATTTTTTACGATTTAATCTCAAACTTTTCGACATAAAATTCAACAAAGCAGAGTAAATTTAAAAACTATTCTATATAATACTTATAATAAAAATATTTAAATATTTATTATATTAAAATATTTACTATATTATTTATTATATATTAATTTTTAATTTTATATTTATAATATATTTTTGAGATTTTTTCTCTTTTTGATACGCAATATGTTGTAATAAATTAATGAAGATTTGTTTTATTATCTTATCGCGAACTAGAATGCCACGCATTGAGCAGCCCATACAAGGATGAAGAAAAAATTATCATATTAACCAGTGGAATCATAGTTGGTTTTGGAATATTATTTTTAGCAATAACAATAATATATCTACTATTACGAAAAGATCCAGATAGACAAATGGATTTAGGTATTATTTCTATATTTTTTCATATATTTATATTTCTCATATATTTATATTCTTTTCATATATTTATTTAATAACAATGTATATTAAAAATTATTTTTTCGATTATACATGTTTAAAGTCAGGTTTGGGAAAATTATTTTAAAAAAGTAATTAGTTATAGTCTTTTTATTTCAGTACTAATTAATTACAATTTTCAGATTCTGAAAAAGTAGGTTTGTTATAATTATTGAAAAAGTAATGAATCATTACTTTACATTTATTTTTCTGTTAATTTCTTATAATAATTATGCACAGTTATTTTAAATACAAGAATCTTATATTTCTAACATTATTAAATTATTTTAATTATTATATGTTATTTTATGTTATTTTATGTACAATAAATCACAATAATTTTAAGAATCGAAACATATTTAATCTTAATTAACTGCTTTATAATTTATAATAAATTAATATATATATATATATATATATATATATATATATATATACTTGGAATTAAAATTATAGGATCAATATTTTTCAGCGAAAAAAATTCGTCAAATTTAAAAGTTGCAACTTCGCGAAAAATTACTGTGAATTTATTTAAAGAATAAAGTCTCAATTTTGAGGTTTAATATAATAGCTATTCTTGAAATAATTCACTAGTGAAGATAGTTATTTAAATAAGCGTTTATTAAATATCATAATCAATAATATTCATTATTTATTATCATATCTTATCATATTCACATATATTATCTATCTATTTTATACAATTATTAAATCTATACTTGAGATGCATAACAAAATTTAATAAAATAATCTTGAAGTAAACAAATTAAATTATATATTTCATAAATATGCAGATAAACAAATATATTATAATGTATTATAAACTTAACAAATATTATATTATTATTTATTACATTATTTATTATATTATAAATATATTTTTATAATATAATAAATTATCATAATATAATAATATTATAATATATAAAAATATTAGAAGTAAGACAATATTAGAAGTAAAAGTATATATTCTAATTCCAACAAATAATCACTAATTGTTCATTGAACATTTCATTCTGCCAAACGCAATTCATATATTGATTGAATAAATTTGAAGTATAAAGTAATTATAAAAATCACTATTAAATTAATTACTAGTTATTTAAAAAACTAAATTAAATTATAGTTACAGATGGAAATAAAGAGACAAAATTAAGTTACGTTTATTATAAAAAATAATTCTAACTATAAGTTCGTAATAAATGAAGTAATGAATTATTTCCCAATCCTGCAAAACTAAATTTATTTGAGCGAAAATATGTGTAGTTACACTTTTTATATTAAGTATTATTACTTAATTAATATATCTTTTCTATTCATAATTTTTATATAGTCTTAAGAAACGTGAGGCACAATAAAAATCAATAAATATCACTAATAAAATGTTTTTATTACAGGTAATATTCCAATAATTTACAAAGAAAATACATTGACTATGCAAGGATTAAATGAATCAAATGAGACTTGATACAAATCATTAATACATAAAAAAAAAGTTTGCAAAAACTTAATATAAACTCTTTGAAGCCTTTTGCTATAGTAATAATAACAAATATAAGAATAATAATAGTAAAAAAAATTACTTTTTATTAACTTAATTAATTAATTGTAAATTAAGGTAAACCAGAATTAGAAAATATGTAATATATGTTAATGTAATATATATTCAATAATATATTTAATAAACTATTATTAAAATCTTAAATTTCTATTTATCTTTTATTTTAAAAAATTGTTCACATATTTCTTTAAATTAATTATATTCTTCTATTAACATATTTATATTTTTATATATTTTTAAATCATGTTGTTACGAAAGCGTAAATACAATCAAAAAGAAAAATATTGATTAAAAAGTTATTTTGGCTGTGTTAGAAAAAAATAAAAGAAGTATTATTTCTTATTTTGGAACAAGAAATTCGATGATGAAATCTGATGATTTAATAAGATAAAACACAACAAAATACGTAAAAAGATGAGTTTAAATTTAAAAAACGCATAACATCACGAGTCAATCGTAACACACATATTATACATGTACTAATCCTACACAATATACATCATTAAATATAAATACACATTTATATATAAAATATAAAATATCTTATAAAAATACTAATAGCAAAAATATTAGATTCAACAAAATATTGTATTGCTACGAATATATTGAGTCGGCGACCGGAAATCCAAAACTTTCGCTTCCAAAAAAAATGTCTATCTTATTTTTCCCAAACATAACGACAATACTTTCGTAATACTGTTGTTATTAATATATAGTCTTTAATTATAGTATATATTAATTATAGTCTTCTTCTCTATTAAATAATAGTTATTTTGTCAAGTAATCTGCTTTATATATATTACATTATTGTTTTATTGAGGAAAATTGATATTTGTAACACATTGTAAGATTAGCTGAGAGAAGTATTTCAGACAAGTCGATTAGAACGAGGTGAGAGGGAGATATGTGAAGGAGGGAAGAGAATTTCGGAGAAAAAAGATTAAAATAAAAAGAGCTTGAGAGAGAGAGAGAGAGAGAGAGAGAAGAGAAATTCAAAATTCCTCTATAAGCAAGTCAAAGCTAAGATTCTCGTTCTGGAAACCTTGATGAAAAGAAAGCAATCGAGCAATCTAAATCAATTTTCGCAATTCTTGCTAGACGGGGATTTATATATTTATGGACATGGAGGATTGGACATGGCAATCGATTCTTCACATTTTTGTCGAATTCAACCCTAATTAAAAATAATGGATCTCGCGCGGACCGTTTCTTCTTTTATCATCGATAATTAGAATCCTCGGCAGGTGCTGATCGGACGTCGTCTTACCGAATCTTGTAAAACGAATCTTTATTGTATGTAACCTTCGCAATCACTATTATATCGAAAAAAATATATCGAAAATTTCAAACACGCACCCTTGATAAAATTTATATATTATAATAAAAATCGTTATTTAAATTACACATGATTGTTATCAATTGGCGACTTTTAATAATAGCTGTTACATAATGTTGTAAAATTTCTGTCGTAATTTTTACATTTTAGTCAAATGTTACTACTTATTATAGTACTTATTATATTAATATTATTATAATTAATGATATTAATATTACCATTAACATCGTCCAAGAGCTATATGACATTATTGCCAAAATCTCTTTCATATTTGCATTTATTTAAGATAGAAAATTTAAAATAAATGTTTCTATTACTCCTGCTTCGGGCCACTCTCTGAATACGAGTAGCAGTGATACTTTAAAACGAACATTACATCATGAATACATATGCTTTAAATAACCCTCTGATAGTGTATATCCTGTTTGAAAAGAATGCTAGATACATAAAACTTATACACATGTAAAGCAAAGATAAATGGGACAATATATATGTATGAAAGAAGAAATGGCTACGACAGTCAGTCTAGATATCGCGGCGAGAGCATAGTCTTCGTAGAAATAACAGATCATGGGATTACACGACGATTCTATTGTTATTTTAGTCGTCAAAATATTGTTTTTAGTAATGAATATATGGCATATAGATGCTTTACCCGAATATTACATCGGACAGTTAGAATATCTCGGAAATATGCATAATAGAATGAAAGACTGTACTAAACTTTACAGGTATTTTTATATGTTGTTATTATACTCTTTCAAAAAAATTGAATTCGATATATGTATGTATCTACGTATGTATCCATTTCAAAAATAATTTGTCCTTTTTAAACATTTACATATATATATATATATATATATATATATATATATATATATATATAGATACATAAATTTCAATTTTTCTAATTTTATTACAGTCAGAAGGTACCAGAAATTTACAAGCGAAATAAAATAAGCGAAGAACCAGACACACACGAGATAAGGGTAATCAAACTAATATAAATAACATTTGCCACAATGTTCGTAGGAGAAATAAAAAAGAAATATGAAACGAAAAGCAATTTTGCTAAATGATAATATTTTCGTCTTTACTTTTAACTTACAAACTAATTATCTATCTTTCAACTGTTTCTACTGCAAGTGTGAGTAATTAATTCGCTAATTACAATCTTTACAGTATCACGTTCGATGGACTATTAAGCATAAATGCTGCGAAGGTTACGTTCAATCCGATTCGCAGACATGTGTGCCGCATTGTTCGCAATCATGCGAGAACGGAATCTGCGAGAAGCCGAATGTGTGCGTCTGCAACGAAGGATATCTCAAATCAATTGACGCGAACGGTAAGGAGTCCTGCATACCGGTATGCTCGAATGACTGCATCAACGGCACCTGCATCGCTCCCGAACTTTGCAGTTGTAACGAGAACTACTGGCTGGACTCGGACGGATTCACTTGCCGGCCGAACTGTAATACGGAATGTGAGAAGAATTACGGATACTGTGCCGAGCCGAATGTGTGTACGTGCCGTTCCAATTACAGGAGAGTCGGCAACGACTCCTCCCCGTTTATGTGCGAGCCCGTTTGCGCTGTCCCGTGCAAGAACGGTCATTGCGTGGCTCCTAACGTCTGTCAATGCGCGAACGGCTACGAACCGGACGAATACGATCCAATATTCACCTGCAAGCCTAAATGCGACAAGCCATGCAATGGCGGTACGTGTACGTCACCGGGAATGTGTACCTGCGACCGAGGCTACAAACTGGTGAATGAAAGCTTCTGCGAACCGATCTGCAGCGAGTCCTGTCAGATGGGCACGTGCGTGGCACCTGAAATTTGCAGATGTAACGAGAATTATCAACTTCGTGAGAATTCCAAATATGTATGCGAATCGATGTGTAAAAATAAATGTGGCAACGGTACGTGTATATACGGACGTTGCTTTTGTAACCGAGAATATTTTTTAAATTATACGACTGGGACATGTGAATCATACTGTCTGACGCATTGCAAACCAAATGGAACATGTAATTCGGATGATACGTGTAGTTGTCCTGATGGATATAGTACGAACTTCGAAACTTTGAAATATTTCCATTTGCGCAAATTATTGGTAAGTACATTCATATAAAATATAAATGTTATTCATTATTGTTGGAATTTTCAACAAATATATAACTAATACATAAGATATACACATTATACGAAATAGAGATTTCAATCTTTATTAAAAAAAATTGTTTTTCCCTGAATTAAATACTTTGCTTATATCTCTTATAAAGATATCTCTTACAAAGATGTGCGAATCAAGAATTATTTACAATAAATCCAAATTGTATCAAATCGACATAAATTGTTAAATAGTATAACTTTTAATTAATTAAGAATATATTATTTTCGCAAAATCATACGCGAATGCGTCCTTACATTATTTTAAAAAAATAATCATACTGTTTTTTTTATTAACGAAAAACATGATTTATAAGATTGCTCATATATGTATATGTATATTATTCAAACTTCTTCGATTCCAAATTTTTGAATAATTTAGATTCAAATTATAGAGATTCAAATCCAATTCGAATTGAATCTCATCTGATTCGATTCAATTCAGTTTGTATTCGAATAGTTTGCACATCACTAATTTTTTAGAGATAATATTGAATCTAATCCATATGTTTATTAACTAAGTATAAATTAACAAAAATATCTCTATATTGAAACTAATGTTACTTAGTTATAATAAACATATGAAGAGATTTAGATTTTCAATAGAATTATTAAACAATGTTACTTAAACATTATTAAAACAATTATACTGTAAACTTTAACTTTGAAACCATGTACAAAAGTGAAAAAATTTTTAGAACTCTGCTTAAAATTTTTTTCTTATTTTTTTACACTTGAGTTACAAATTATGTTCGCGAAATTATAACAATTTAAAATAATCAATATATTCGACGATTTTTGTCATTAGAAATAAAACTGCCGTTATCCAAGTAACATACGAGAACAAGTTTACGCAGAAAAAAAATATAGTTTAATCAATATTTATTTAATTACAGTTAATTTAGCAAAATTTATTTGACCTTTAATAAATAAATAGATGAAAGAAGAAGATAGAAATTTTTGCGAACCGGTTTGTGACTTCAAATGCATCAAAGGGAAATGCACTGCGCCAAATGTATGTACCTGCAATGATGGTTATTTTCCATCGTGGACCGAGCCTCAAAATAATTCAGACGATCGCATTTGTACCGAATTTCGTCCTTGTAATGCGCTGTCATGTAAGGTTAACGAGAGGTGCGACATATCTGGCAGTTGTGTCTGCAATCACGGTTACGTGAAGAACGTATTCGGTGAAGGTTGTATACCTTCATGCACTCCATCATGCATCAATAGCAACTGTACAGAGCCGAATCGTTGCACGTGCAACGATGGGTTCACACCACGAAATGAAAGCTTTTGCGAACCAATTTGCAAGAGAGGTTGCCAGAACGGCGACTGCATCAGTCCGGACCATTGCAT
This sequence comes from Pogonomyrmex barbatus, assembly GCF_055798465.1. Taxonomy (NCBI): domain Eukaryota; kingdom Metazoa; phylum Arthropoda; class Insecta; order Hymenoptera; family Formicidae; genus Pogonomyrmex; species Pogonomyrmex barbatus. Next base: position 2,685,560 of record NW_028297160.1, read on the forward strand.
TTGTCACAAAGATTTCGTACAAAACGTCTACAATGATTCGGGACCATACTGCATTTCCCCATGTACTCGCAATTGCAGTGAACACGGCGAATGCGTTATCGACCACAACCTCGATTACAAATGCGAGTGTCATTTCGGATGGACGGGAGAAGACTGCGATCAATCGTCCATGTGTGTTACAACGATGACCTACGATCACAGCGATGTCAACAGGTGAATATTATGGATTCGCCAATTTCCCATTCTTGACCTCTCGCAAAGAACATCGTTCAATAATTTACTAAACAAATTTCATAATTCGTCAATTACAGAATTACGATCCGTAATGATACAAATAACACCATTATGCAAATTCTGAAAAGCGCGCCAAATTGTCATCAGTATGACAGTTCTCTTAACAAAGATACTCTGTGTTACATGGTACATTCTGATAAAGACAATACGACTTCTGTCGGATGCTTACTTAGTACAGGTATTTACATTTTTGAAAATAAATATATATATTTTTCATTTGTAATGACAAAAATTTTAGTAATTATTTATGGAAATTTGTAATTCGTATTTTTAATCGAATTTTTCCTTATTATCACATATTATTCCCTGTAATATCCCTGTAATAAATTTAAATAATTTGTGTAACAATTTTAAATGATATAAACAAAGTTAAATAATTTATTTTATAATTTAAAATAACTTTACATTTAATTATACAAATTAGTTTATAATAATTTCGATATCGATAATGAAATAGAAATTATAATAAGAAATTATAGATCAGAATAAAATTATAATAACAATTTTTTAAATAAAATTTTCTAAGTAATTTTAAATAATAAATTTATTAAATATTATTCAAGACTATAAAATTTTTTTTTTATATATGTTCATTAAAAATCTTAGTGTCGTACTATCTTTTGTGTCTGTACTATCTTTTATTTTTCAGAATTGCCTTGTTATATGACGCGTCATTATAAAGGCTCGATTATCTCTATCAAAATAGTTTGGCTTTTCGTGAGTATCGCTATATTGTTGATTATAGGTCTGCCAGTAGCAGCATTTGTAATATATCACAAATGTCAGAAGAAAAAATTAACAGGTATTTTTCAAAATGTTTATCTAATCTAATAATTATATAATTCATAATTTTTACGACCGAGCTGTGATCCACTTGTTGCCCCTCGATATTGATTTGAATAGAATATTGATTTGAGAAGAAGAGGGACGTTCCCTACCGAAGTGTCGGCAGTTGTTATTTGACGGACTTTGATTGCCAGAGAACTGCGAAGCAGCTGTAATCATTATGAATATTCTTTCGACTCTCTTGTTCTCGTTTTGTTAAAATTCGATCTTTTTATAAAACAACCTATAATTTATTACGCGAGTAAGAGTGAATTAAACGAAGTTCTACAAATGAGCGCGATATTTTGATGGCTCGTCCGGAATCGAACGTATCAACTAGTATGGCAAAGCGTTGTGCATCGACGAGTTGGAACAACGTAGCCTAATCGCACGTTGGAACAACGAGTAGCCAGCAAATACGGATGGTTCGACAGAGAGACAAATAGCATCATCGAGAAAAAGAACGTGCACACGAATGAAGGAACTGGAAACGACAGATCTAGAGACAGTTCTCCGTCTAACTTTCGATGAACTTCGTCTCCTGAGAGATGAGCGCATAACGCAGCAGCATCGACGAGCGGATTGTCTGCAATCCAATCAGCAGAGAAAGCATATGCAGCATTCTGAGGAGCAACATATATCAGATCAGTCATTTCCCAAATTTACAAATTTGCAAATTTTTTATCACGAGGATGGTCTCGGTTTTAAATTTAATTCCGACTGTATGACGGAAGTATCTCGTTACGCGAATTTTTGGCACAATTTAATTTAATGGCGCTTGCAAATAGTGGGAGTAATACGAAAAAGGCTTTGGAGAGCTCATCTTTGATTCGTATCTTAGACGGAAGGCGCATGCGAGTTTGTGAGTGAATTAAAAAATTCGTAATTCGTATTAGAATAGTAATTAGAAAATTCGTGAATTAATTTCACAGTTAGAATTACGTTTTGGTGAAAGATTTTCGGCACAAACTTATATGCAACTTATAAATCACAAACAAATTTGGGAGAAACTTTAGCTTCTCTCAGCTCAGATTTGAAACATTTGTCTCGTCTAGTTTATCCGGAGTGCTCCCCAAACTTACAGAATAAAATTGCGTGCTCGCAATCAATGTACTTTGGGAGCGAATTTTCTTGAAAAAATCGGATAGAATAAAATTTTCGATTCTAGACCGTTCTATGAAAAAAAAAGAACTTTATTAACAAAACGGGAATAAGAGAATCGAAAGAATATTCGTAATGATCACAGTTATTCCGCAGCTCTTTCATGACTAAAGTTCGCCTTTGGTCAAAACAACAACCGCTGTTCTGTCTGTAGGGAACGATCTTCTTCTTTTACTATTAATATTCGGAAGCCAACAACGAGCGAATCAGCGTTCAGACGTAACAATATTTTTCAAAATACAACTAAAAGATAATTTTTATTAAAACAGCATCCTACTTCCTGCTATATGATACACGTATCTCATACGTAATAACAAACATCATATGAATCATAAAACAAACACTAAGTTTCCACGATATTAAATTTAAGATATTTCCCTTCCCATTATATCAAATATTAAAACAAAAAATTTATAATTATTTATATTTATAATTTATAATTATTTATAAGTATTTTTTTATATTTCACATTGCATGAAATATGATTATTTTTATTATGATTATTTTTATTATGATTATTTTATTTTTTTATTATGATTATTTTTATATAGTTAATTATTTTGATATATTTGTTTCGATAGGTATATCGGCAAATATTTTTATACGAAAATCTTACTGCAGCGAAGTTTTATTACCTGAAAATGAGATGTAACTTTGAAAAAGGCATGAACATGGAAACCAAAATTTTGCAAAAAACAGGTTTTATTAGTTGTGACAATATCAATAAATACAACAACAGTCATAAAAATGATAAATACAATGACATATATTTTACTGTTCGTGACATTTTTTGAACAAAGATAAATAACATTTATTTAGCCAATCATAATTATATTAATCATAATTATCATCATTAATTACAATTAATAATGATATCTTTTTATATAAATTTATTCTAGCTTATATTATGTCTTTAAAGATATATATCATGATATTTTAATAATAGAAATATAGTATTAATAATATAAATATTACAAATATAGTACAAATAATAAAAATATTATGAAATATTATGAAATATTATGAAATATTAAAATAAATTTCATTTAATGCAAACATGTTTATAATTCACTGTATACTTCATTTATTTGCACAAACATATTGAGTCCGGCGGCCGGGAAACACAAAACATTTGTTTGCATATAAAAAATGTTTCTTATCTTATTTTTTCTAAACATAACGACAATAGGTCTTTCGTTAATACTGTTACTAATATATAATTATGGTCTTCTTCTCTATTAAATAATAGCTATTTTGTCGAGTAATCTGCTTTATAAATATTACATTATTGTTTTATTAAGGAAAAGTGATAATTGTAACACATTAACTGAGAGAAATATTTCAGACAAGTCGATTATAACGAGGTAAGAGGGAGAGTAATGAATTTCAGAGAAGAGAGATTGAAATAAAAAGAGCTTGAGAGAGAGAGAGAGAAGAAAGATTCGAAATTCTTCTGCGAGCAAGTCAATGCTAAGATTCCCGAGTTCTGGAAGCCTTGATGAAAAGAAAGCAATCGAGCAATTCTAAATCAATTTTCGCAATTCTTGCTAGACGGAGGCTTATATATTTGTGGACATGTCGGAGGACTGGACACGGCAATCGATTGTTCACATTTTTGTCGGACTCAACCCTCTTACAAATAATGGATCTCGCGCGGAATTTTGATCCGTTTCTTCTTTTATCATCGATAGTTAGAATCCTCGGCAGATGCTGATCAGAGAGATCTTAGATGTCGTTTTACTGAATCTTGTAAAACGAATCTTTATTGTATGTAACCTTTGCAATCATTATTATATCGAAAATTTCAAACGCGCGCTGATGATAGAATTTATATATGAGATATTATAATAAAAAACGTTATTTAAATTACACATGATTGTTATCAATTGGCGACTTTTAATAATAGCTGTTACATAATGTTGTAAAATTTCTGTCGTAATTTTTATATTTTAGTCAAATGTTACTACTTATTATAACTATATTAATATTATTATAATTAATGATATTAATATTATCATTAACATCGTCCAAGAGCTATATAATAAAATATATAAATTAATGTAAAATTGTATTGTAAAGAATATGATACTGAAATTTCTAGAGAATCTTTTCTTTGAAATATAGAATATCATACAGAAATTAATTTCTAAAAGATGTTTCAAAAATCATTCTAAGCAAAAAAGCTTATAAATACACTACAATACAATACAATACACTACAATAAATCGATTCAATTTAGTTTAATCAATTCAATTTAGTTTGATGGTTTCTTTAAGGAATAATCTTTTTTATAAAATACCTTTCTTTTCTCTTTGTGAATTAAATAATTGACATTTTCTCAAGTAATCTTAATATATATCTTAATATATACTTAATATATACTTCATTATTGTATGGAAAATATATGATAATGTAACATATGTGAGATTAGCTAAGAGAAGTATTTCAGAGAAGTATTTCAAGTCGATTAGAGTGAGATGAGAGTAAAATATGTGAAAGAGGAAAGTAACAAATTTCGGAGAAGAGAAATATCTCTTCTGTTATTTCAATAGAAATAAGAGAAAGAGCATGAAAGAGAGGAGAGAGATTCGAAGTTACACTATGAGCAAGTCAAAGCTAAAATTCCCGAGTCCTGAAAGCCCTGATGGAAAGAAAGAAAGAGAGAAGGCCGAGCAATCTAAGTCAATTTTTGCCATTCTTGCCAGAGATAGGCTTATACTTTTTTGGACATGTTGCATCGGAGGACCGATCTGGACAACCGATCGCGATAAGATTCACATTTTTATCGGACTCAATCTGTTTTCAGATAATGTATCTGTCACGGATTCTCGGTTCGTTTCCTCTCTTATCATTGATAATCAGAATCCTCGGCAGGTGCTGACCAGACGTCGAATTTTAAAACGGATCTTTATTGTATGCAACCTTCTCAATTACTATTATATCGTAAATTTCAAAAGCGCGTTCTCAATAAAATTTATATATGAGATATTATAATAAAACTTGTTATTTAAACTACACATTGTGATTGTTATCAATTGGCGACTCCCAATAATAGCCGTGACATAATGTCGTAAAATTTCTATCATAATTCTTATATATTAAGTCAAATGTTACTTATACCTTATACTACCTATATACTATATACTTATAATATACTATACTTATAATAATTATTACCTATATTAATATTATTATAATTAATATTATTGACATTATCATTAACATTGCCAGAGAGCTATATGACATTATTGCCAAATTTTTTTGTCATATTTGTATTTATTTGGAATAGAAAAATTAAAATAAATATTTCTATTACTCTTGCTTTGGGCCATTCTCTGAATACGAGTAATAGTGACACTTTAAAACGAACCTTACATTATGAATATATATGCTTTAAGTAATCTCTGATAGTGTATATTTTGTTTGAAAAGAATGCTAGATACGTAAAACCTGCATATGTAAAGCAAAGATAAATGAGACAATATATATGTATGGATAAAGAAAGGACGACAGTCAGTCAAGATATTACGGCGAGAGCATAGTCTTCGTAGACATAACGGACCATGGGATTACATAATAATTATATTATTATTTTAATCATCAAAATATTGTTTTTAGCAATGAGTACATGGCATGTAGATGCTACAGAGATACCCGAATTTTTCTTCAAAGATTTACCAGAATTCAAAAATATATCTACTAGAATGAAAGACTGTACTGAACTTTACAGGTATTTTTGTACTTATTATTATACCCATTCAAAAATTGAATATGATACATATATGTATCTATGCATGTATCCATTTATAAAATAATTTGTTCTTTTTAAACATGTAAATTACTCGTTTAGATATATAGGTACATAAATATTGATTTTACTAATTTTATTACAGTCAGAGGGTACCAGAAATTCTGGACGAACCAGGCATATACCAGCGTATAGAGGTAATCAAACTAATATAAATAATGTTTGCAATAATGTTCGTAAGAGAAATAAAAAAGAAATAAGAGACGAGAAATAATTTTGCTAATAAAAATGCTAATATTTTCTTTATTTTTATCTTACAAACTAACTGTCTGTCTTTCATGTGTTCATAATGCAATTAATTCGTTAATTACCTTTACAGTATCGCATTCGGTGGACTATTAGGCATAAATGCTGCGAAGGTTACGTTCAATCCGATTCGCAGACATGTGTGCCGCATTGTTCGCAATCATGCGAGAACGGTATCTGCGAGAAGCCGAATGTGTGCGTCTGCAACGAAGGATATCGCAAATCAATTGACACGAACGGTAAGGAGTCCTGCATACCGGTATGCTCGAATGACTGCATCAACGGCACCTGCATCGCTCCCGAGCTTTGCAGTTGTAACGAGAACTACTGGCTGGACTCGGACGGATTCACTTGCCGGCCAAACTGTAATACGGAATGTGAGAAGAATTACGGATACTGTGCCGAGCCGAATGTGTGTACGTGCCGTTCCAATTACAGGAGAGTCGGCAACGACTCCTCCCCGTTTATGTGCGAGCCCGTTTGCGCTCTCCCGTGCAAGAACGGTCATTGCGTGGCTCCTAACGTCTGTCAATGCGCGAGTGGCTATCATCATGTAGACAAATTTGATCCAATATTCACCTGCTCGCCAATGTGCGACAAGCCATGCAATGGCGGAACGTGCACGTCACCGGGGACGTGTACCTGCGACCAAGGTTACAAACTAGTAAATGAAAGCTTCTGCGAACCGATCTGCAGCGAGCCCTGCCAGATGGGCACGTGCGTGGCGCCTGAGATCTGTAAATGCAAAGAGGGTTACAAACTCCGTGAGAATTCCAAATATGTATGCGAATCGATGTGT